>NC_091300.1:33576484-33581484 GCF_038502225.1 Cherax quadricarinatus | reverse complement strand
TTGTGACTTAATTCTCACAGCTCTTGTGAGAAACGATGAAGTTCCTGGTACGCGAAACGTCTTCTCAGTAAAATGTCATAAAGCACATATTGTGTCTCATTAATATACATGAGTAGTTGGGTTAGTGTAAAGGAAGTTAAGAGTGTTGACAGCTAAGAGTGTCTTGACCTACAAGGTCAGTCATAGCCATGTACACTAACACTCGCAAAGCCAGTGCAGCATGGTGTTGAGCGGCCCGCTCAACACCATGCTGCACAGCCAGGTTGATGTGGCACAAAATGGAGGTAGTGATCTAGTTTCCTCTTGAATACTTCCACACTTGTGCCGGCAATGTACTTGGTAGTGCTGATATTGAAGGAGAACTGAACCAGAGAGAGAGAGAGAGAGAGAGAGAGAGAGAGAGAGAGGAACGAGAGAGGAGAGAGAGAGAGAGAGAGAGAGAGAGAGAGAGAGAGAGAGAGAGAGAGAGAGAGAGAGAGAGAGAGAGAGAGAGAGAGAGAGAGAGAGGAGAGTGAAAGGAAGAGAGATAGAGAATTCTAGGGGCTTGGGAGAAGCGCTTTAATTTATCAAAAAATTTTATGTGGTTTCAAGGTAATAATTGTACAAGGACTCCAATGGAAATAAGTCACTTTGACACTATGTGTGTACGATAGCTTGCGTAACTGTATTAATGTGTACCGCCACAGTACCGGCACCTAAATAAACTAACTTAAGATCCTGTATGTTTATGGATCTGTTAAGTTAAGAGTCGGGGGGGGGGGGTGGAAATAACAAAAGCATCTAGGAAATTTGTTAAATTTTTCAAATTGTTATTATTTTATAAGGTAGAAGAGGTGATGTGAAGTTAAGTCAGCTTCCTCGCAGATGTGATAGTGGCAGTGTTGTGATCCTTGAAGGTGAGATCCTCAGACATTACCACTCCCAGGTCCTTCACATTACTTTTCTGCATTATTATGTGATTAGAATTTGTAGTGTACTCAGTTCTAACTATTACTTTCTCCAGTTTTCCATAGTAGAGTAGTTGGAATTTGTCTTCATGGAACATCATATTGTTCTCCGTTGCCCAATGGAAAACTTGGTTCAAATCTCCAAGAAGATATAAACCAAGTTTTCCAATGGGGAACAGAGCACAATGTGATGTTCAATGAAGACAAATTCCAGCTATTCCGCTCTGGGAAACTGGAGGAAATAATAGCTAGAACTGAGTATACTACAAACTCTAATGATATAATAGAGCAGAAAAGTAATGTGTAAGACCTGGGAGTGGTAATGTCTGAGGATTTCACCTTCAAGGACCACAACAATGCCACTATCACATCTGCGAGGAAACTGATAGGATGGATAATGAGAACATTCAAGACAAGAGATGCCAAGCCAGTGATGATCCTTTTTAAATCACTTGTTCTCTCTAGGCTGGAACACTGCTGTGCGTTAACATATCTATTCAAGGCAGGTGAAATTGCAGATCCAGAGAATGTACAGAGAACCTTTACTGCACATATAAGTTCCATCAAACACCTTTAACTACTGGGGATGCTTGGAAGCACTTGACTTGTACTCACTGCACACAGAAATCACTCCCTATGAAAGCAAAAGACTTGGCAGGCGATGCAACATACCCACAATGAAAAGTAAGGGCGCCATTAGTACACTAAGAGAAAACACAATAAGTGTTTGGGGCCCAAGACTGTTCAACAGCCTCCCACCAGCCATAAGGGGAATTACCAATAGACCCTTGGTTGTCTTCAAGAGGGAGCTGGACAGATACCTAAAGTCGGTGCCAGATCAGCCGGGCTGTGGTTCGTACATTGGACTACATGCGGCCAGCAGTAACAGCCTCGTTGATCAGGCCCTAATCCACCAGGGCGCCTGCTCGTGGACCGGGCAGCGGGGGCGTTGATTCCCGAAATACCCTCCAGGTAGACTCCAAGTAGTGCTACCATCCTGGCCACTCATGGGTGTAGGGGGACTGTAGTTGCATACAATCAAGAAATGGCATTTGGCGCCCATAGACGAAAGGCGGGAGTCTGAACGTTGGAGTGAGGAGGTGGCCGCTCTTGTGAGATCTACTTCAGAGGTTGAAGCAACTTCTGAAACCAGTGAAGTGGACTATTCAATGTAAGTGTAACTTATGATAGTATATAGTGAATCCCCGGTTTTAAGTTGATTACTGATCATTGATATAACTCCCACGAATATTTTGTTATTCTCTCGGTAACCCTTGTTTTAGTGGCCAGGTGGATACTCTCTTTGGCAGTGTGTTTTCCCTATAATTTCAATACTAGTGTAATAAATAATTTTATTTCCTCGATATTAGGGACATTACTTTCAGCAGAATAATTTTCCTGATATATTATTTGACTGTGGTGGGGAAGTGTTACCGGGATATGATGAGGGACCTGGCACCTCCCGGTATTTTAAGTGGTACAGTGGTAACCCGAACTCTGCAGAGGGATGAGTAGTCTCGTGCATCCCCTCGGTATGACACAACGTGGTAGACTATACAGTGAATGTCAGGCTGCAGGGATCATAACGGAAAGTTATAATGAAAGATCACGTCACAGCCCATCATCTTAACCACAGTCATCATTTCACTGTTGTAAAGACAGTCAATTGGGTGACTGTGCAGGCACTTTCAACAGTTTGATTATGACAAATTTTGCTCAAGTCGTGAACTGTGGCTACCTTTTTCTATTAACGCCGCAGACTTTATCACTGTTTATCTTATATTCTTTCCATCGTGGTATATTGTCAGTTATTCTTTTATCGAAAGAGAACAGCCTAACCTAACTTAGAAATGTAATGCAAACCGTATGTGAAGAATCTACTTATATGTTCAGAGGACAGGTTAAGGTCAAAGGCCTCATTGAATTCATAGTGTTGAACACATTTTGCACTGATAACAGAAATCAGTGGGAATGACTAAAATCCTCGAAGATGTACTTGTGTGCAGGCGAAATATACATTACATTATAAACTACACCTGGAAAACACTGGAGACATGGGAAACAGTTCAAAATAGTTTAAACAGCAGGAATGCAATATGTGCTTTACGAGGCAAACCAATGTTGATGTGTCGAAGTTATTTTTACCTTTCTTCATATATCAGATGATTACCAACAGAGTCTTGGCTTCAAAAGGAAACTTATAATTGTCTATTTAATTGAACTTTTGCGCCTACATCAGACTGCATGCCACAAGATTCAACAGCCTGAATAACCAGGCTATCAATCACAGCCATCATTTCACTGATGAAAAGATAATCCAATAGAAAAAACTGTTGAAGGCGCCTATAACACATGTCTGCCGCGCTCACTGCCTCTTTTTTCAATTCATGCCATTGAACTTTTTATTGCGTTTATTTCATATTTAATACAAATTATTTTTTATGGATAGAGGACAACTTAATCTAACCTAACTTTGCAATTTGTTGCAAATCTATATAAGAAATTCACATAGATGCCTATTAATTAATAATATATATTATTAACCCTTTATTGGGCAGGTATCCAAATCTCCGAGACATCAAAAATCTGTTCATCTATGCTAGTAATATAGCCCATTCTAAGGTGTATTTACTCTCGTCAATTTTTTAAATATTTATATGCATGGCACCCAACAAAAAACATAGTCATCAAAGAGGATGACCTGCCCAACAAGGTAAGCAAATAATTGCAAATAAATTCATAAATGATTGGAAAAGTCTTATAGACACATTTAAGATTAATTAATCAAAAATTGGTGAAAATGATACAATAGGAGCTTGTTTACAGAGCATTTAACGTATAAAAAATATTCTAACAATATATGAAAACTGGTAAAAAATGTAAAAAAAAAAATAGAAATGGCATACAATTATTTGAAAATCCAGCTTGTATATCTTTTGATATAAGATACACTATTTTGAGAAGCTATTTGACGTTATTCCAGACTGGGATGGGTATGAAATTCCAGGGAACAATTCCTTGTCGTGTTAAACAGAGAATGCACACCAAACAAGCAGCAACTGTGAAGATTTTCGTCTTTATTGCTACAAAACTTACATGTCAGCCTCTGTGCTTGAATTTGCCAGCGAGGTGTTGATTTACACGTCTTATTATCATCAGGCATTACTGCACACTGATAATGCACAGCAGTAGGCATTGTTATCGGAGCCAAACTAGCTAAGTCACTTGCCACACTTGAAGCATTTGAAGACCTTGGAGAAGCCATTGGAAATGATCTCCTTGGCAAGTCCTTCAATGAATATGTTGCGTTCTCAGACACAAGCTTGAAATGTTTGAGGGGCAGTAATTTCTTCTTCAAAGACTGACAATCACACCTGTACAATAGCTAGGCATTGACACACTTGTCAGCTGTTGGATTGCTATTATCATTCATATGAACTGTTTTCCTCAGCAGCCTGAACCTTTTAGATGACATAACCTTGGCAGTATGAGTAATACAGATTTTAGTTGCCCAGTAATCATCTAAAGAGGGAGACTGAATTACACCTATGAATAACATCATTTCAAATTGCATCATATCTTTATATGTTGTCAGGACGACGTTAGTGTTAACATCTTTCTTAGTTACATCCAAGTTTGTGTTGAATACGATGTTGCCTAACAGTTCCTCAGAAAATATTTTACCAAAATATTCGAATGGAGGCAAGACCTGTGTTGGTACCTCAAGTTTGTAGTCGGGTAATGGAGAGTTTGTTATGCCAACCTTGTCCCAGACGGTGTCAGTGTCGCTACCAATGTCTTCTTGAACATCATCATCATTCTCAATTTGTTCTCTTCGTATAATTGAACACTTTCCAGGAACTCTCTTTTTTTTTCTTTGGCAATTCTTTCGTTTCCTCATCACTCGATACAGAAACATGTGACACACATATTCATGTTCATCTTCCACTTCCTCTGCAGTGTCATTGTTACTTACACTTTCAGTATTATTGAAAGCCAAAGAACAGATCCTTCTCCTTTGGGTTCTTGATCCATAAAAGCTAGTTGTGTCTA
>NC_091300.1:33328984-33571484 GCF_038502225.1 Cherax quadricarinatus | reverse complement strand
GCTTGTGTGTTTGTGCCCATGGCCCGGGAGGGCCATGCCCACGAGAGAGAGCTGGGAGGCCTTGTGTGTTGTTGCTAGGCCGCTGTGAGAGTGAGGGCGAGGCAAGTCTGGGCATACTGAAGTGGCAAGGCCTAGGTGGCAGCACCAGCATAGCGCGAAATATGAACTAAGCTGGCAGACAGCATGGGCTGTCTGTGCAGACAGTACAGGCTGTCTACATACGCTCGGCCACCTACTGCGCGTCGTCCTGACGCGACAATACTGGTAGTAAAAGAAACTCGGTCTCTCTCTCTCGTAGGAACAGGGCACAGAACACAAAATAAAAACATATATATACATATGGACATGGAAAAAAAACTTCCTACAAGGAGGGAAGAAAAAACATGTGGGGTGTGCTAAACATCGTGGTCATAGGCAGTGAGCATCGATGGGCATCACTGCACACCTTCCTGCGTCTGGACAGATACTGCAACACGGGAGACATCGCTGCGGCTGAGCTGTGACGTAACAGGGTACGGTCTCCTCTGGAACGGTAAAGCAGTGAAGCAGACATCGTAGGAGTCGCTGCAGGTTTTCACTCAACCTGGGGCACGACATGCTGGTGCCCTCGAGTGAGGCATCGACAAAACTCGGCAACTGGGCAGGACTTCTGGCAAGTGACTCAGGACACTTCTCGACTGGTACTGTCGCTGGGCTGTCACTGCCGGCGAGCGTGGAGCGAGTTGTGGAGTGAGTCGTGGCAGAGACGACTGGGCGAAACATCTGGGAGTCGTAACATCATACACCAGACTGCAGTGAGAGAGCTAGCAGTCAAAGTGACATATTCTTTGTGCAGGCTGCTCACTGAAGCTTGTGACACGAGGCTGACACAGCGCCTGCCGACAGGGCTGGCTGCGGCTTGACGAGTATCATCTCTCGACAGTTGGAGTTATAGCAGAGGTTAGCCTAAGCGTCCCCAGACTTGTTTCTCTACATATAACTGCACTCTGACGGTCTGGAGGTGAAGTGAAACAAATCTCGATGGGAATCGTAGCAGGTACGATTCTGCAGAACAACACGAGCGACGAGCATAAAAGCTTTCTGTACAAGGGGGCTCATACACTCAGGGCTGAGAAATCAGCTGTCAAACACTGGTCACGCGGGTGACTTAGCACAGTGGTGCAACTCAAGGGTCTGACCACAGACCTCACTGGACACACGGAAAACTTACAAACACACCGCTGTACATACGGTACAACATGGCTTAACTAGCAAATGATGCTTTTCTGCGCATAAAACTGACTAAGACATACTAAAATGTGAGAACACTGACTGAGAGGAATTAATTAACACACGACATATATCTTCTCTCAATCTTCTCGACAATACTGAATTACTAGAAACACTCGATGTTGACATCATGTGATGTCAGGCGTGATGTCGCGAGGTGAGGTCAGCAGACATCTCGAGGTGACGTCAGCAGACATCTCGAGGTGACGTCAGCAGACATCTCGAGGTGACGTCAGCAGACATGTCGAGGTGACGTCACGCAGACATCTCGAGGTGACGTCAGGCAGACATCTCGAGGTGACGTCAGGCAGACATCATGACGTCATGAAGTCGGGCAGCATCGTGGGTGACGTCAATGTGATGCGGGCAGCAGACCACACCATGAGGCCTGGGACATCTGGTAACTCACTTGGCTTTGTAGGTCTACGTGACATCGCCCACACCCATGTGACGTCGTGATCCACGTAGCTTCGAGTGGCCTCGGGCACTCGGATACACAGCACTGGCAATGAATTCATACGAAAAACAGCAGAAAACACAGCAGAGGGAGTGGGCAGTGGTGAGTGGTGTATGGTAGGCTGGTGGCGAGGAGCGTGCGTGAGTGTATGGCAGGGCGGGCATCTGGCGGTTCCTAATCCCACCCACAAACACAGGGGAAACACACTGGACGCAGAAATCACCACAAAACTCACCTCTGGCTTGCTGAAACAGCTGTGCTGAGCTGAACAACAACAGCAACATACAAGTGACGCTGAACACGTGACTTGAGAAACAGCGTAGGGTCACTGGGACGCCATTACAATTCTCAGAGAATTTCGGCAAATTTCAACTGGATCCTGCTTGTACCTGTGTCTGGATGCTCAAACGTGCAGACACGACATCAGGATAACTCGTTGAGAGACGGATGCTTCTTGTGTAGGGTGATGAAGTGAAGATGACTTCACACCACCTCTTCCTCTCTCTCTCCAGGCAAACACAACTGCTGCGAGCACTGCTGTCACCATTTATAACGGGCTTATTTTGGTATTCTGGTAGCGGGGTGTGAATGATATACTTCTTCGGAGGCTTCTTTGTTTATTGTTAAGTCGTTGTGGGTTACACAGGCTTGTGTGTTTGTGCCCATGGCCTGGGAGGGCCATGCCCACGAGAGAGAGCTGGGAGGCCTTGTGTGTTGTTGCTAGGCCGCTGTGAGAGTGAGGGCGAGGCAAGTCTGGGCATACTGAAGTGGCAAGGCCTAGGTGGCAGCACCAGCATAGCGCGAAATATGAACTAAGCTGGCAGACAGCATGGGCTGTCTGTGCAGACAGTACAGGCTGTCTACACTACTAGGTCCTCTCTCTCCATGCCCCATGAGCTTTATTATGCCTCGCCTTAAAACTATGTATGGTTCCCGCCTCCACTACATCACTTTCTAGGCTATTCCAAGGCCTGACAACTCTATGACTGAAGAAATACTTCCTAAAATCCATTTGATTCATCTGAGTCTTCAACTTCCAATTGTGACCTCTTGTTTCTGTGTCCCTTCTCTGGAACATCCCGTCTTTGTCCACCTTGTCTATTCCGCACAGTATTTTATATGTCGTTATCATGTCTCCCCTGACCCTCCTGTCCTCCAGTGTCGTCAGGCCGATTTCCCTCAACCTTTCTTCGTAGGACAATCCCCGTAGCTCTGGGACTAGTCTTGTTGCAAACCTTTGCACTTTCTCTAATTTCTTGACGTGCTTGACTAGGTGTGGATTCCAAACCGGTGCTGCATACTCCAGTATGGGCCTGACGTAAATGGTCTACAGAGTCTTGAACGAATCCTTACTGAGGTATCGGAACGCCCGTATGCTGCAGCAGTTATCTGATTGATGTGCGCCTCAGGAGATATGCTCGGTGTTATACTCACCCCCAGATCTTTTTCCTTGAGTGAGGTTTGCAGTCTTTGGCCATCTAAACTATATTGTGTCTGCAGTCTTCTTTGCCCTTCCCCAATCTTCATGACTTTGCATTTGGCAGGGTTAAACTCAAGGAGCCAGTTGCTGGACCAGGCTTGTAGCCTGTCCAGGTCTCTTTGTAGTCCTGCCTGATCCTCATCCGATTTGATTCTTCTCATTAACTTCACATCATCTGCAAACAAGGATACTTCTGAGTCTATCCCTTCCGTTATGTCATTCACATATACCAAGAACAGCACAGGTCCTAGGACTGACCCCTGTGGAACCCCGCTTGTCACAGGCGCCCACTCTAACACCTCGTCACGTACCATGACTCGTTGTTGCCTCCCTGTCAGGTATTCTCTGATCCATTGCAGTGCCTTTCCTGTTATGTGTGCCTGATCCTCTAGCTTTTGCAGTAACCTCTTGTCAGGAACTGTGTCGAAGGCCTTCTTGCCGTCCAAAAAAATGCAGTCGATCCACCCCTCTCTCTCTTGTCTTGCTTCTGTTACCTTGTCATAAAACTCTAGTAGGTTTGTGACACAGGATTTTCCTTCCCTGAAACCGTGCTGGTTGTCAATTATACACTTTTTTCTTTCCAGGTGCTCCACCACTCTCCTCCTGATGATCTTCTCCATGACCTTGCACACTATACACGTTAGTGATACAGGTCTGTAGTTTAGTGCCTCATGTCTGTCTCCCTTTTTAAAAATTGGGACTACATTTGCAATCTTCTATACCTAAGGGAGTTGCCCAGTTTCAAATGATGTGTTGAAGATCTTTGTTGATGGCACACACAGTATCTCTGCTCCCTCTTTAAGGACCCAAGGAGAGATGTCTGGTCCCACCGCCTTTGAGGTGTCAATTTCGCATAGCAGCTTCTTCACCTCCTCCTTGGTTATATGTACCTCATCCAGCACTTGCTGGTGTACCCCCTCCCCCCTGTTCTGATTACCTGGAGTCCTACTAGTTTCCACTGTAAATACTTCTTTAAATCTCGTGTTGAGCTCCTCACATACCTCTCGGTCGTTTCTTGTGAACTCCCCATCACCCTTCCTCAGTCTGATTACCTGGTCCTTGACTGTTATTTTCCTCCTGATGTGGCTGTACAACAGCTTCGGTTCAGTCTTGACTTTCGATGCTATGTCATTTTCATATTGTCGCTGAGCCTCCCTTCTTATCTGTGCATATTCGTTTCTGGCTCTTCGGCTAATCTCTTTATTTTCCTGAGTTCTCTGTCTTCTGTACCTTTTCCATTCTCTAGTACACCGAGTTTTTGCCTCCCTACACCTTCGGGTGAACCAAGGACTCGTTCTGTTCTTCCCATTATTTCTGTTTCCCTTGGGAACAAACCACTCCTCTGCCTCCTTGCATTTTGTTGCCACATAGTCCATCATTTTTTTGTACTGGTTTTCCTGTCAGTTCCCTCTCCCACTGAATGTCTTGAAGGAAGTTCCTCATGCCTGAGTAATTCCCCCTTTTGTAGTTTGGTTTTTCCCAACCTATTCCTGCTACTCTCTCCACATGGATGTGTGCCTTAGGAGATGTGCCTGGTGTTATACTCACCCCAAGATGTTTTTCCTTGAGTAAGGTTTATAGCCTCTGGCCCCCTAGACTGTAGTCCGTCTGCGGTTTTCTTTGCACTTGGTGGGGTTGAACTCCAGGAGCCAATTGCTGGACCAATCTGCAGCCTGTCCAGATCCCTTTGTAGTTCTGCCTGGTATTCGTTCGAATGAATTCTTGTATGTGTGTGTGTGTACTCACTTATTTGTACTCACCTAGTTGAGGTTGCAGGGGTCGAGTCCAAGCTCCTGGCCCCGCTTCTTCACTGGTCTCTACTAGGTCACTCTCCCTGAACCGTGAGCTTCATCGTACCTCTGCTTTATCGTACATCGCTTCCCAAACTATTCCACTTCCTGACTACTCTGTGGCTGAAGAAATACTTCCTAACATCCCTGTGATTCATCTGTGCCTTCAGCTTCCAACTGTGTCCCCGTGTTGCTGTGTCCAGTCTCTGGAACATCCTGTCTTTGTCCACCTTGTCAATTCCTCTCAGTATTTTGTAAGTCGTTATCATGCCCCCCCCCCCCTATCTCTCCTGTCCTCCAGTGTCGTCAGGTTGATTTTCCTTAACCTCCCCTCGTAGGACATACCTCTTAGCTCTGGGACTAGTCTTGTTGCAAATCTTTGCACTTTCTCTAGTTTCTTTACATGCTTGGCTAGGTGTGGGTTCCAAACTGGTGCCGCATACTCCAATATGGGCCTAACGTACACGGTGTACAGGGTCCTGAACGATTCCTTATTAAGATGTCGGAATGCTGTTCTGAGGTTTGCCAGGCGCCCATATGCTGCAGCAGTTATTTGGTTGATGTGCGCTTCAGGAGATGTGCCTGGTGTTATACTCACCCCAAGATCTTTTTCCTTGAGTGAGGTTTGTAGTCTCTGGCCCCCCTAGACTGTATTCCGTCTGCAGTCTTCTTTGCCATTCCCCAATCTTCATGACTTTGCACTTGGTGGGATTGAACTCCAAGAGCCAATTGCTGGATCAGGTCTGCAGCCTGTTCAGATCCATTTGTAGTTCTGCCTGGTCTTCGATCGAATGAATTCTTCTCATCAACTTCATGTCATCTGCAGACAGGGACACCTCAGAGTCTATTCCTTCCGTCATGTCGTGCACAAATACCAGAAACAGCACTGGTCCTAGGACTGACCCCTGTGGGACCCCGCTGGTCACAGGTGCCCACTCTGACACCTCGCCACGTACCATGACTCTCTGCTGTCTCCCTGACAAGTATTCCCTGATCCATTGTAGTGCCTTCCCTGTTATCCCTGCTTGGTCCTCCAGTTTTTGCACTAATCTCTTGTGTGGAACTATGTCAAACGCCTTCTTGCAGTCCAAGAAAATGCAATCCACCCACCCCTCTCTCTCTCTTGTCTTACTGCTGTCACCATGTCATTGAACTCCAGTAGGTTTGAGACACAGGATTTCCCGTCCCTGAAACCATGTTGGCTGCTGTTGATGAGATCATTCCTTTCTAGGTGTTCCACCACTCTTCTCCTGATAATCTTCTCCATGACTTTGCATACTGTACATGTCAGTGACACTGGTCTGTAGTTTAGTGCTTCATGTCTGTCTCCTTTTTTAAAGATTGGGACTACATTTGCTGTCTTCCATGCCTCAGGCAATCTCCCTGTTTCGATAGATGTATTGAATATTGTAGTTAGGGGTACATATAGCACCTCTGCTCCCTCTCTCAGGACCCATGGGGAGATGTTATCTGGCCCCATTGCCTTTCAGGTATCTAGCTCACTCAGAAGCCTCTTCACTTCTTCCGCGGTTGTGTGTACTGTGTCCAGCACTTCGTGGTGTGCCCCGCCTTTCCGTCTTTCTGGAGCCCCTTCTTTCTCCTCTGTGAACTCTTCTTTGAATCTCTTGTTGAGTTCCTCACATACTTCATGGTCATTTCTTGTTGTCTCTCCTCCTTCCTTCCTTCCTTAGCCTGATTGCCTGGTCCTTGACTGTTGTTTTCCTCCTGATGTGGCTGTATAACAGTTTCGGGTCAGATCTGGCTTTTGCTGCTATGTCGTTTTCATATTGTCGTTGGGCCTCCCTTCTTATCTGTGCATATTCGTTTCTGGCTCTACGACTGTTCTCCTTATTCTCCTGGGTCCTTTGCCTTCTATATTTCTTCCATTCCCTAGCACACTTGGTTTTTGCCTCCCTGCACCTTTGGGTGAACCATGGGCTCATCCTGGCTTTTTCATTATTCCTGTTACTCTTGGGTACAAACCTCTCCTCAGCCTCCTTGCACATTGTTGCTACATATTCCATCATCTCATTAACTGGCTTCCCTGCCAGTTCTCTGTTCCACTGAACTCCATTCAGGAAATTCTTCATTCCCGTGTAGTCCCCTTTCTTGTAGTTTGGCTTCAATCGTCCTGTGTGTGTGTGTGTGTGTGTGTGTGTGTGTGTGTGTGTGTGTGTGTGTGTGTGTGTGTGTGTGTGTGTGCACTCACCTAGTTGTACTCACCTAGTTGAGGTTGCGGGGGTCGAGTCCGAGCTCCTGGTCCCGCCTCTTCACTGATCACTACTAGGTCACTCTCCCTGAATCGTGAGCTTTATCATACCTCTGCTTAAAGCTATGTATGGATCCTGCCTCCACTACATCGCTTCTCAAACTATTCCACTTACTGACTACTCTGTGTGTGTACTCACCTAGTTGTACTCACCTAGTTGAGGTTGCAGGGGTCGAGTCCAAGCTCCTGGCCCCGCCTCTTCACTGGTCGCTACTAGGTCACTCTCCCTGAACCATGAGCTTTATCGTACCTCTGCTTAAAGCTATGTATGGATCCTGCCTCCACTACATCGCTTCCCAAACTATTCCACTTCCTGACTACTCTGTGGCTGAAGAAATACTTCCTAACATCCCTTTGATTCATCTGTGTCTTCAGCTTCCAACTGTGTCCCCGTGTTGCTGTGTCCAGTCTCTGGAACATCCTGTCTTTGTCCACCTTGTCAATTCCTCTCAGTATTTTGTAAGTCGTTATCATGTCCCCCCTATCTCTCCTGTCCTCCAGTGTCGTCAGGTTGATTTCCCTTAACCTCTCCTCATAGGAGATACCTCTTAACTCTGGGACTAGTCTTGTTGCAAACCTTTGCACTTTCTCTAGTTTCTTTACATGCTTGGCTAGGTGTGGGTTCCAAACTGGTGCCGCATACTCTAATATGGGCCTAACGTACACGGTGTACAGGGTCCTGAACGATTCCTTATTAAGATGTCGGAATGCTGTTCTGAGGTTTGCCAGGCGCCCATATGCTGCGGCAGTTATTTGGTTGATGTGCGCTTCAGGAGATGTGCCTGGTGTTATACTCACCCCAAGATCTTTTTCCTTGAGTGATGTTTGTAGTCTCTGGCCCCCTAGACTGTACTCCGTCTGCGGACTTCTTTGCCCTTCCCCAATCCTCATGACTTTGCACTTGGTGGGATTGAACTCCAGGAGCCAGTTGCTGGACCAGGTCTGCAGCCTGTCCAGATCCCTTTGTAGTTCTGTCTGGTGTTCGATCGAATGAACTCTTCTCATCAACTTCACGTCATCTGCAAACAGGGACAACTCGGAGTTTATTCCTTCCCTCATGTCGTTCACAAATACCAGAAACAGCACTGGTCCTAGGACTGAACCCTGGGGGACCCCGCTGGTTACAGGTGCACTAATCTCTTGTGTGGAACTGTGTCAAACGCCTTCTTGCAGTCCAGGAAAATGCAAATGCGCGCGCGCGCGCGCGCGCGTGTGTGTGTGTGTGTGTGTGCGTGTGTACTCACCTAGTTAGTGTGTTAGTGTGTTTGTGTGTGTGTGTGTTGGTGTGTATATTTTTTGAGTGTTGAGGTGGACGTGTGTTTTTGAGAATGCTGAAATGTTTGCGCGCGCGCGATTTGTGTTTTGATTGGTTTACAGCTCCTGGCCAGGCATGTGGAACAAAAACATGCAACAACTTAGAAGTTTTCTTTAGGGCTCTATTAGCCCATGACTGCTATCATACCTTATCAGGAAACTGCCGTATGTAGTTTCCTTCACCTCTTCTACATCCAGTTTATTCCTTTTCTCAGCTAAACGTAAAAATGAAGCACTACTTCCTAACATCTTAGTGATTCCTCTGAGGTTTAAAGCTTGCATCTATGCAAGGAGGCTTCCTGCAAAAACAGATATGTATTAAGAGAAATATTGCTCTGACTATAAACTGGGAGAGGAAGCATATACACCCAAACAAGAGAAAGACTTGCGACTGAATATCCCACTGAACATAATACCGCAGGAAAGCGTACATCCATGTCCCAGTGTTCCTGGAGTTTGCATTTTAATATGTTCCTAGCTATTCATTTAATTTATCTAAGTACCTTGTATGTCGTAATCCTGTCTTACCTAGTCTTTTTCTCTTTTTCATTATTGCTACAATCAGTTCTTTCAGTCTTTCCTTACAGTGGGTCATCTTAACATCTTAAATAACATCTTGGACTATTTCTTTTTCAGAATACATGTAGTTTACTTACAGGTTTACTCTTCCCGATGACTGAGCAATTTTGGACGTGTATGGTTGCAAATCTCTAAATCTTTTCAGCCTCTAAACATGCTTGATGCTGTGGGAGCTCCACACTGGCTCGTGTGTATTGTAAGGCAGACGTGATGTATTTTATGTACATGGTAAATAAAGCTTTCTTCATTGAGGTTCCTGAAGACTATTCTGAGAGTCCATACACCCGAATATGTTGGCGAAGTTATGTAATTATTGCGTTTCTACTGTGTTATGTTCAGTGCTATGTTCAGTGTTATGTTCAGTGTTATGTTCAGTGTTATGTTCAATGTTATGTTCAGTGTTATGTTCAGTGTTATGTTCAGTGTTATGTTCAGTGTTATGTTCAGTGTTATGTTCAGTGTTATGTTCAGTGTTATGTTCAGTGTTATGTTCAGTGTTATGTTCAGTGTTATGTTCAGTGTTATGTTCAGTGTTATGTTCAGTATTATGTTCAGTATTATGTTCAGTGTTATGTTCAGTGTTATGTTCAGTGTTATGTTCAGTGTTATGTTCAGTGTTATGTTCAGTGTTATGTTCAGTGTTATGTTCAGTGTTATGTTCAGTATTATGTTCAGTGTTATGTTCAGTGTTATGTTCAATGTTATGTTCAGTGTTATGTTCAGTGTTATGTTCAGTGTTATGTTCAGTGTTATGTTCAGTGCTATGTTCAGTGTTATGTTCAGTGTTATGTTCAGTGTTATGTTCAGTGTTATGTTCAGTATTATGTTCAGTGTTATGTTCAGTGTTATGTTCAGTGTTATGTTCAGTGTTATGTTCAGTGTTATGTTCAGTATTATGTTCAGTATTATGTTCAGTGTTATGTTCAGTGTTATGTTCAGTGTTATGTTCAGTGTTATGTTCAGTATTATGTTCAGTGGTAGCTATCCACTTGGTTGGCGTGTATTCAGCATAGAAGTGTCTCCCTAATAATGATTTATTTTATTTTATTTTATTTTTTTGGGAATCCACTTGTTATCTCTCTCTTTTCCTGATATTTTCTTGAATACAGAAATAACTCTCACACAGGAGAAAGACACTTTTGACAACATTTCGTGCTTCTGTATGACTAGTTAATGGTCCAAGTCTGATCGAAACGTCAACGTGAGTTACCTCCTCCTACGAGCTAATATCGCATACTGTTCCAGTCACGGTATTGTGCTTTTTAATCTTCTTGAATAACGTCATTATCTCTCTCTTCTGTTATTTTATTAATGGTGTATAGTCCCGACAAGATGACGAAAAGACACACTGGAAGTAATTGCGCATCTTTTATTATAGAGACGCTTCGTCAAGCTGTGGATTTTCCAAATTAATACAAGTCTCAGAGACTGAATACCCGCTAGCAAGGCCGAGAGACCGATGATGTCGTCTTGCACTATCTCCAGTATGTAATATCTAGACTGAAGTGGAAAAAACCCCTGGCGAAACAAAGTGTTGTTCAGATTTCTTATTCATCAACACTGCCTTCCATCTTCCACGTAGTCATCGATCTCGTGGCGGACTTTCCTCTGTCAAAGAACTGTGATGGTTCATCAGATAGCATCTCCTGAGGTCTTCTTCTCCAGAGGCTGAGGTATTCTCTTCTCGGTTTTCTTCATTACCTTATTTTTTTTCACCCTTTAATTTACAGGCTAAGTGAAGTCTTGCCTTATTTCAAAGCCAAGTCCAGGACGCGACCCACGACAGTCGACTAACACCCAGGTACCTATGTGCTGCTAGGTGAACAGGGGCAATAATAAAACGAATTCCGGCTCACGTTGTTGTTTCGACTCTCCTAAGACTAATCTAAGGATCTTCAGATGTGAGCCGAGAGCGCTACCACTGAGCTACGAGCATATCAGCGATGCTAACCTGTAATTCTAGTGTGTGTGTGTGTGTGTGTGTGTGTGTGTGTGTGTGTGTGTGTGTGTGTGTGTGTGTGTGTGTGTGTGTGTGTGTGTGTGTGTGTGTGTGTGTCCGTACTCACCTGATTGTGGTTGCAGTGGTCGATTCATAGCTCCTGGCCTCTCCTCTTTGCAGGCCGTCACTAGGTCCACTCTCTACCTGCTCCATGAGCTTTATCGTATCTCTTCTTAAAGCTATGTATGGATCCTGCCTCTATTACAACACTTTCCAGATTGTTCCACTTCCTGACAAATCTGTGACTGAAGAAATACTTCCTAACATCTCTATGACTCATCTGAGTTTTCATTTTCCAGCTGTGACCCCGTGTTTCTGTGTCCCATCTCTGAAGCATTCTGTCAGTAACCACTCTGTCAATTCCTCTCAGTATTTTGTATATCGTTATCAAGTGTCCCCTATCCCTCCTGTCCTCTAGTGTCGTCAGGTTGATTTCCCTTAACCTCCCTTCCTAGGGTATACTCCTTAGCTCCGAGACTAATCTTGTTGCAAACCTGTGCACTTTTCCAATTTCTTGACGTCTTTGATCAGGTATGGGTTCCATGCAGGTGCTGCTTGCTCCAGTATGAGCCTGACGTACACAGTGTACAGTGTCTTGAATAACTCCTTACTTAGATGTTGAAAAGCTAGTGTTAGAATTGCCAGGCGCCCATATGCTACAGCAATTATTTGGTCGATGTGCTCCTCAGGAGACGTGCTCGGTATAACGTGCACCCCAAGATCCTTTTCCTTGAGTGAGTTTTGCAGCTTTTGACTTCCTAGCCTGTACTCTGTCTGCAGTCTTCTTTGTCCTTCCCCAAACTTCATGACTTTGGACTTGCTGGGGTTAAACTCCAGAAGCCAATTATAGAACCAGGCTTGCAACCTGTCCAGATCTCCTTGTAGGCTTTCCTGATCATCGCCCGCTTGTATCCTTCTCATTAGCTACACACCGTCTGAAAACAGGGACACCCCTGAATCTGTCTCTTCTGCCATGTCATCCACATATACGAGAAACAGCACCGGACCTAGGACTGACCCTTGTGGAACCCCACTCGACACATGCATCCACTCTGACACTTCATTATGTACCAACACACGTTGTTTTCTTCCTGTTAAGTATTCCCTGATCCATTGCAGTACTCTCCCTGCCATTCCTACCTGCTCCTGTGTGTTAGTTACCATTTTGTCCTAGGCACATTTCGATTAGACACTAAGTCTGTTGTATATGCGTGTGTACTCACCTATTTGTACTCACCTATTTGTGGTTGCAGGGGTCGATTCATAGCTCCTGGCCCCGCCTCTTTACTGATTGCAACTAGGTCTTCTCTCTCCCTGCTCCATGAGCTTTATCATACCTCGCCTTAAAACTATGTATGGTTCCCGCCTCCACTACTTCACTTTCTAGGCTATTCCACGGCTTGACTACTCTGTGACTGAAGAAATACTTCCTAACATCCCTTTGATTCATCTGAGTCTTCAACTTCCAATTGTGACCTCTTGTGTCTGTGTCCCATCTCTGGAACATCCCGTCTTTGTCCACCTCGTCTATTCCGCGCAGTATTTTATATGTCGTTATCATGTCTCCCCTGACCTTCCTGGCCTCCAGTATCGTCAGGCCGATTTCCCTCAACCTTTCTTCGTAGGACAATCCCCGTAGCTCTGGGACTAGTCTTGTGTACTCACCTAGTTGTACTCACCTAGTTGAGGTTGCGGAGGTCGAGTCCGAGCTCCTGGCCCCGCCTCTTCACTGATCGCTACTAGGTCACTCTCCCTGAGCCGTGAGCTTTATCATACCTCTGCTTAAAGCTATGTATGGATCCTGCCTCCACTACATCGCTTCCCAAACTATTCCACTTACTGACTACTCTGTGGCTGAAGAAATACTTCCTAACATCCCTGTGATTCATCTGTGTCTTCAGCTTCCAACTGTGTCTCCCCTTGTTACTGTGTCCAATCTCTGGAACATCCTGTCTTTGTCCACCTTGTCAATTCCTCTCAGTATTTTGTATGTCGTTATCATGTCCCCCCTATCTCTCCTGTCCTCCAGTGTCGTCAGGTTGATTTCCCTTAACCTCTCCTCGTAGGACATACCTCTTAGCTCTGGGACTAGTCTTGTTGCAAACCTTTGCACTTTCTCTAGTTTCTTCACGTGCTTGGCTAGGTGTGGGTTCCAAACTGGTGCCGCATACTCCAATATGGGCCTAACATACACGGTGTACAGGGTCCTGAATGATTCCTTATTAAGATGTCGGAATGCTGTTCTGAGGTTTGCTAGGCGCCCATATGCTGCAGCAGTTATTTGGTTGATGTGCGCTTCAGGAGATGTGCCTGGTGTTATACTCACCCCAAGATCTTTTTCCTTGAGTGAGGTTTGTAGTCTCTGACCCCCTAGACTGTACTCCGTCTGCGGCCTTCTTTGCCCTTCCCCAATCATCATGACTTTGCACTTGGTGGGATTGAACTCCAGGAGCCAATTGCTGGACCAGGTCTGCAGCCTGTCCAGATCCATTTGTAGTTCTGCCTGGTCTTCGATCGAGTGAATTCTTCTCATCAACTTCACGTCATCTGCAAACAGGGACACCTCAGAGTCTTCCTTTCGTCATGTCGTTCACAAATACCAGAAACAGCACTGGTCCTATGACTGACCCCTGCGGGACCCCGCTGGTCACAGGTGCCCACTCTGACACCTCGCCACGTACCATGACTCGCTGCTGTCTTCCTGACAAGTATTCCCTGATCCATTGTAGTGCCTTCCCTGTTATCCCTGCTTGGTCCTCCAGTTTTTGCACCAATCTCTTGTGTGGAACTGTGTCAAACGCCTTCTTGCAGTCCAAGAAAATGCAATCCACCCACCCCTCTCTCTCTTGTCTTACTGCTGTCACCATGTCATAGAACTCCAGTAGGTTTGTGACACAGGATTTCCCGTCCCTGAAACCATGTTGGCTGCTGTTGATGAGATCATTCCTTTCTAGGTGTTCCACCACTCTTCTCCTGATAATCTTCTCCATGATTTTGCATACTATACATGTCAGTGACACTGGTCTGTAGTTTAATTAGGTTAGGTAAGGTTCGTCAGGAAACAGGACAAATATTTCCTGACGCGGGTCTTAGTCAGATGATGACCCGCCTTTGGAGCTTTTGGTCATCTGACCGAGGCCTTCCGCTGGCTTACCGGTCCACCCCTTTAAAAATTATGGTCATTTATAACCATTGTTTTTTTTTTTATTATTTGATGTAGTTTAATGCTTCATGTCTGTCTCCTTTTTTAAAGATTGGGACTACATTTGCTGTCTTCCATGCCTCAGGCAATCTCCCTGTTTCGATAGATGTATTGAATATTGTTGTTAGGGGTACACATAGCGCCTCTGCTCCCTCTCTCAATACCCATGGGGAGATGTTATCTGGCCCCATTGCCTTTGAGGTATCTAGCTCACTCAGAAGCCTCTTCACTTCTTCCTCGGTTGTGTGCACTGTGTCCAGCACTTGGTGGTGTGCCCCACCTCTCCGTCTTTCTGGAGTCCCTTCTGTCTCCTCTGTGAACACTTCTTTGAATCTCTTGTTGAGTTCTTCACATACTTCACGGTCATTTCTTGTTGTCTCTCCTCCTTCCTTCCTTAGCCTGATTACCTGGTCCTTGACTGTTGTTTTCCTCCTGATGTGGCTGTACAACAGTTTCGGGTCAGATTTGGCTTTCGCTGCTATGTCATTTTCATATTGTCTTTGGGCCTCCCTTCTTATCTGTGCATATTCGTTTCTGGCTCTACGACTGCTCTCCGTAGTCTCCTGGGTCCTTTGCCTTCTATATTTCTTCCATTCCCTAGCACACTTGGTTTTTGCCTCCCTGCACCTTTGGGTAAACCATGGGCTCATCCTGGCTTTTTCATTAATCCTGTTACCCTTGGGTACAAACCTCTCCTCAGCCTCCTTGCATTTTGTTGCTACATATGTGTGTGTGTGTGTGTGTGTGTGTGTGTGTGTGTGTGTGTGTGTGTGTGTGTGTGTGTGTGTGTGTGTGTGAGTGTGTGTGTGTGTGTGTGTGTGTGTGTGTGTGTGTGTGTGTGTGTGTGTGTGTGTGTGTGTGTGTGTGTGTGTGTGTGTGTGTGTGTGTGTGTGTGTGTGTGTGTGTGTGCGCGCGCGGGCGTTTGTGACCTTTGTTCGTGTGCGTGTAAATGTGCATACAGGGAAAAGAAATAATGTAAATTTATTACCAGGAAAAGTTTAGCAACTGCTTAGACAAATGCTAAGATAAAGAAGGCGGCTATAAAGAAGACAGAGGTGAAGAGGAAACACGGAAATTTAAACAAAAGAAAATAAAAGGAAATACTCAGATCAAAAGCAACTTTCAAGTCTTCTTGTATATACTAAAAACATTAAAAATAAATAAAACAATTAAGAGGCGCGTAACTTCCCACGTATCTAATAACATGTTCATTTTTTCCACTATAATCTACCTTGTCCAGAATTACTATCGCATTTACATTGTTTCCTAAGGTAAACTCAAGGATCTTTTCTTAATTCATGGTATAACTTAACCAATCTTGAGGATAATTGTGATGGAGAGGTCTGAGTGACGCTCAGAGGTCTGAGTGACGCTCAGAGGTCTGAGTGACGTTCAGACCTCTGAGCGTCACTCAGACCTCTCCATCACAATTATCCTCAAGATTGGTTAAGTTATACCATGAATTAAGAAAAGATCCTTGACTTTACCTTAGGAAACAATGTAAATGCGATAGTAATTCTGGACAAGGTAGATTATAGTGGAAAAAATGAACATGTTATTAGATACGTGGGAAGTTACGCGCCTCACAAGGTTACTCATACAGAGAAAAAGACAGATTTGATCGCAGTGAGAGATGAAGAATGAGACACTTGTGTAACATTTAGCAATCTATATTGAGAAAATGTTTCCTCAATAAAGATTGCCAAATGTTGCACAAGTGTCTCATTCTTCAACTTGTCAGTTTTCTCAGTCATTACATCATTTCAGTCACAGATGAATGTAAATCCCAGAGATTTAATTGATGACTACTTTATTAGAGGTAAATGTGAATTTGTCATTTTTTAATCCATTACTGCAACAGTTTTCTTAGTTTAGGATTATCAGTATATTATTTAACTCCTATGGTGTGGTGGTGATTGTGGTGTGGTGGTGATTGTGGTGTGGTGGTGATTGTGGTGTGGTGGTGAGTGTTGTGGTGGTGAATATAATGGTGTGGTGGTGAGTGTTGTGGTGGTGAATATAATGGTGTGGTGGTGAGTGTTGTGGTGGTGAATATAATGGTGTGGTGGTGAGTGTTGTGGTATTGTGGTGAGTGTTGTGGTGTGGTGGTGAGTGTTGTGGTGGTGAATATAATGGTGTGGTGGTGAGTGTTGTGGTGGTGAATATAATGGTGTGGTGGTGAGTGTTGTGGTGGTGAATATAATGGTGTGGTGGTGAGTGTTGTGGTGGTGAATATAATGGTGTGGTGGTGAGTGTTGTGGTGGTGAATATAATGGTGTGGTGGTGAGTGTTGTGGTGGTGAATATAATGGTGTGGTGGTGAGTGTTGTGGTGGTGAATATAATGGTGTGATGCTGAGTGTTGTGGTATTGTGGTGAGTGTTGTGTTGTGGTGGTGAGTGTTGTGGTATTGTGGTGAGTATTGTGGTGTGGTGGTGTGGTGACTGTTGTGGTGTTTTGGTGAATATAATGGTGTGGTGGTGAATATATTAGTGTGGTTGGGAGGGTTGGGGTGGTGAATATAATGGTGTGGTGGGGAGGGTTGGGGTGGTGAATATAATTGTGTGGTGGTGAATATATTGGTGTGGTGGTGAGTGTTGTGGTGGTGAATATAATGGTGTGGTGGTGAATATATTGGTGTGGTGGGGAGGGCTGGGGTGGTGAATATAATGGTGTGGTGGTGAATATATTGGTGTGGTGGTGAGTGTTGTGGTGTTAAATATAATGGTGTGGTGGTGAGTGTTGCAGTGGCGAATATAATGGTGTGGTGGTGAGTGTTGCGGTGGTGAATATAATGGTGTGGTGGTGAGTGTTGTGGTGGCGAATATAATGGTGTGGTGGTGAGTGTTGTGGTGGTGAATATAATGGTGTGGTGGTGAGTGTTGTGGTGGTGAATATAATGGTGTGGTGGTGAGTGTTGTGGTGGCGAATATAATGGTGTGGTGGTGAGTGTTGTGGTGGCTAATATAATGGTGTGGTGGTGAGTGTTGTGGTATTGTGGTGAGTGTTGTGGTATGGTGGTGTGGTGAGTGTTGTGATGTGGTGGTGTGGTGAGTGTTGTGGTGTGGTGTGGTGAGTGCAGTGGTGAGTGCTGTGGTGAGTGCAGTGGTGAGTGTAGTGGTGAGTGTAGCGGTGAGTGTAGTGGTGAGTGTAGTGGTGAGTGTTGTGGTGAGTGTAGTGGTGAGTGTAGTGGCGAGTGCTGTGGTGAGTGTAGTGGTGAGTGTAGTGGTGAGTGTAGTGATGAATGCTGTGGTGAGTGCTGTGGTGAGTGTAGTGGTGAGTGTAGTGATGAGTGTAGTGGTGAGTGTAGTGGTTAGTGTAGTGGTGAATGCTGTGGGGAGTGCTGTGGTGAGTGTAGTGGTGAGTGTAGTGGTGAGTGTAGTGGTGAGTGTAGTGGTGAGTGTAGTGGTGAGTGTAGTGGTCAGTGTAGTGGTGAGTGCTGTGGTGAGTGTAGTGGTGAGTGCAGTGGTGAGTGTAGTGGTGAGAGTAGTGGTGAGTGTAGTGGAGAGTGTAGTGGTGAATGCTGTGGTGAGTGTAGTGGTGAGAGTAATGGTGAGTGTAGTGGTGAGTGTAGTGGTGAGTGTAGTGGTGAGTGTAGTGGTGAATGCTGTAGTGAGTGTAGTGGTGAGTGTAGTGGTGAGTGTAGTGGTGAGTGTAGTGGTGAGTGTAGTGGTGAATGCTGTGGTGAGTGTAGTGGGGAGAGTAATGGTGAGTGTAGTGGTGAGTGTAGTGGTGAGTGTAGTGGTGAGTGTAGTGGCGAATGCTGTGGTGAGTGTAGTGGTGAGTGTAGTGGTGAGTGTAGTGGTGAGTGTAGTGGTGAGTGTAGTGGTGAGTGTAGTGGTGAGTGTAGTGGTGAGTGTAGTGGTGAATGCTGTGGTGAGTGTAGTGGTGAGTGTAGTGGTGAGTGTAGTGGTGAGTGTAGTGGTGAGTGTAGTGGTGAGTGTAGTGGTGAGTGTAGTGGCGAATGCTGTGGTGAGTGTAGTGGTGAGTGTAGTGGTGAGTGTAGTGGTGAGTGTAGTGGTGAGTGTAGTGGTGAGTGTAGTGGTGAGTGTAGTGGTGAGTGCTGTGGTGAGTGTAGTGGTGAGTGTAGTGGCGAATGCTGTGGTGAGTGTAGTGGTGAGTGTAGTGGTGAGTGTAGTGGTGAGTGTAGTGGTGAATGCTGTGGTGAGTGTAGTGGCGAATGCTGTGGTGAGTGTAGTGGTGAGTGTAGTGGTGAGTGTAGTGGTGAGTGTAGTGGTGAGTGTAGTGGTGAGTGTAGTGGTGAATGCTGTGGTGAGTGTAGTGGTGAGTGTAGTGGTGAGTGTAGTGGTGAGTGTAGTGGTGAGTGTAGTGGTGAGTGTAGTGGTGAGTGTAGTGGTGAGTGTAGTGGTGAGTGTAGTGGTGAATGTTGTGGTGAGTGTAGTGGTGAATGTAGTGGTGAGTGTAGTGGTGAGCGTAGTGGTGAGTGTAGTGGTGAGTGTAGTGGTGAGTGTAGTGGTGAATGCTGTGGTGAGTGTAGTGGTGAGTGTAGTGGTGAGTGTAGTGGTGAGTGTAGTGGTGAGTGTAGTGGTGAGTGTAGTGGTGAGTGTAGTGGTGAATGCTGTGGTGAGTGTAGTGGTGAGTGCTGTGGTGAGTGTAATGGTGAGTGCTGTGGTGAGTGTAGTGGTGAGTGCTGTGGTGAGTGTAGTGGTGAGTGTAGTGGTGAGTGTAGTGGTGAGTGCTGTGGTGAGTGTAGTGGTGAGTGCTGTGGTGAGTGTAGTGGTGAGTGTAGTGGTGAGTGTAGTGGTGAGTGTAGTGGTGAGTGTAGTGGTGAGTGTAGTGGTGAGTGTAGTGGTGAGTGTAGTGGTGAGTGTAGTGGTGAGTGCTGTGGTGAGTGTAGTGGTGAGTGTAGTGAGTGCTGTGGTGAGTGTAGTGGTGAGTGTAGTGGTGAGTGTAGTGGTGAGTGTAGTGGTGAGTGCTGTGGTGAGTGTAGTGGTGAGTGTAGTGGTGAGTGTAGTGGTGAGTGTAGTGGTGAGTGTAGTGGTGAGTGTAGTGGTGAGTGCTGTGGTGAGTGTAGTGGTGAGTGTAGTGGTGAGTGTAGTGGTGAGTGTAGTGGTGAGTGCTGTGGTGAGTGTAGTGGTGAGTGTAGTGGTGAGTGTAGTGGTGAGTGTAGTGGTGAGTGTAGTGGTGAGTGTAGTGGTGAGTGTAGTGGTGAGTGCTGTGGTGAGTGTAGTGGTGAGTGTAGTGGTGAGTGTAGTGGTGAGTGTAGTGGTGAGTGTAGTGGTGAGTGTAGTGGTGAGTGTAGTGGTGAGTGTAGTGGTGAGTGTAGTGGTGAGTGTAGTGGTGAGTGTAGTGGTGAGTGTAGTGGTGAGTGTAGTGGTGAGTGTAGTGGTGAGTGCTGTGGTGAGTGTAGTGGTGAGTGTAGTGGTGAGTGTAGTGGTGAGTGTAGTGGTGAGTGCTGTGGTGAGTGTAGTGGTGAGTGTAGTGGTGAGTGTAGTGGTGAGTGTAGTGGTGAGTGTAGTGGTGAGTGTAGTGGTGAGTGTAGTGGTGAGTGTAGTGGTGAGTGTAGTGGTGAGTGTAGTGGTGAGTGTAGTGGTGAGTGTAGTGGTGAGTGTAGTGGTGAGTGTAGTGGTGAGTGTAGTGGTGAGTGTAGTGGTGAGTGTAGTGGTGAGTGTAGTGGTGAGTGTAGTGGTGAGTGTAGTTGTGAGTGTAGTGGTGAGTGTAGTGGTGAGTGCTGTGGTGAGTGTTGTGGTGAGTGTAGTGGTGAGTGTAGTGGTGAGTGTGACCAGTGTGTAGTGGTGAGTGTGACCAGTGTGTAGTGGTGAGTGTGACCAGTGTGTAGTGGTGAGTGTGACCAGTGTGTAGTGGTGAGTGTAGTGGTGAGTGTAGTGGTGAGTGTAGTGGTGAGTGTAGTGGTGAGTGTAGTGGTGAGTGTAGTGGTGAGTGTAGTGGTGAGTGTAGTGGTGAGTGTAGTGGTGAGTGTAGTGGTGAGTGTAGTGGTGAGTGTAGTGGTGAGTGTAGTGGTGTGGCTTCCTACATAACGATCACATACATGTTGCAGGTGACACACAACACAAAGCGAAGAAAGACCTTTTACAAAAAAAAATAGAAACACTCACATCTTCAGCGTTTCAACACACAACATTTTACTAAGTTATGACACGTGCATGACATTTATATTTCAGTGAATCCCGACAAAAGTGTACAAGCGCCTCATCCTGTTGTTACCCAGACAGATTCCCAGCTCCGCCGTCCTCCCTGCAAGGTCACTCCGGCTTATGACCTTCTTGTCAATCTCTAACATAAACCCAAAAACTCCTTGTAGGTTGTAAAGTAAAAGGACACAAGTGCAACTAATGTGACATTTTATTGTTACATTAGTTGCACTTGTGTCCTTTTACTTTACATATTGTCGGTAATTCTACCAACTTTATTACAATCCTTGTAGGTTGTTCTCTGTAGGGGACACAAAGCCCGAGGCTTGAAGTTCCCAAGCCTGTGTAAACGCTGTCACCCTTTCAGTCACTTGTCAGATACGACAGTGCTTAACTGAACAAGCGATGGAAATAAATTTATAAAATACCGACACAATGGAAATATAAACACATATGCAGTTTAATGTGATCCTTTATTGACAACGTTTCGCCCACACAGTGGACTTTTTCAACAAGCGAGCAGCACCACACCAAGCGTTTCAACATTTAATTGTAACTCTGCATTATTGTTGAAAACACCTGTGTCGCTTCAGTCAACAGTAAGATACTGTCTTCCATTTTGTAAAGTTGTGATTCAAATGGATTGTTTTTATAGCTGACATCCCAGTTAGATCGTAGATTTTAATACAGATTTTTTTTTTTTTTGCAAATTGAAAAATCAGTCAAAATTTAAACAGTAAATGCCAAGGAATGGAGTGGTAATAACAGTAGTATTAAAAGTAGCGGTAGTATAGGTGGTAGTAGTAACAGTAGAGGTATTGAATGTAGAATTAGAAGCTGCAGTAATAACAGTGAAGGTAAGAACAGTGGGAGTAGAAGTAATGAGGAAATAGAGGTATTAGTATTAGTAGAAGTAGTAGAGATAACAGTACAGTGTAGAAGTAGTAGTAATAGTAATACAGCAAAAGAAGAGAGGAACACTGCAGAAGATTTACTGGTCGACGCCTTGAACGTCGTTCATCCTCTAGGATGAACGACGTTCAAGGCGGTGGAGGTTGAAGTATCTCAACAATCTAACACCTGTTACAGGGAGCAGTGAAAAATTACAGTGGGCCAACTGGCCAAAGCTACGGGGGAAAAAATGAAGCAAGAAAAGAATAGTGCATTTGACAATATACAAAGATGGCAGGCATTTAAAGGATTCATGTTAAGAAAATTGGTATAAGGGCTGATTCGACAAGACATAGCCTTTTTTGAAAGCTATGTAGAAAAATGGTAGATAGTTTTATCCAGTGACAGGACAGATAAAATAATTATTGGTGTCGACAAAGCCAACACATTTTTAGTGCTCATTACGTCTTTGAGAAAGGAAGATGCCCTTTTCACCCAAATATTGGGGAGGACAAGAGGAACAGGCAATGTAGCAGACCCTGGAAGCTTCATTGACAGAAGTATGAACAAGACTGCTGTGCAGGGTACTAGCTCGATGAAAATCAAGTTTGATATTTAGAGGACAGTGGGTACTGATAAGATTTTTGAAGGTTGGAAACATAGGGAGGGGAAGGAACAGATTTCATAGGAGAGGTGAGTCTGAGAGAGAAGAAAGTCCCATATTACTGATAATAAACAAAACCGATAAGTTGATGAATAAGCTACATATGCAACACTTGGCTATCTCTATCGACAATGAAGATACCCAGGTGTTGCACCAATGACTTATTCAGAAGTCCGTTGATGAAGAGGATTGGCAGAAGTTATGAAATCGGAATTATAGCCAAGGCGAGAGAGCTGTGGTAGATATTGAGAGTCGAAAAAGTGATGATTACAGATGCGAGGAGCCGGGAGAAAAAGAGAAATTAGAACACTTTTCTTCACCGGAGCATGGCATAGGCTTACGGTAAACGGAAACAAAAAAAAAAAAAAACTGTTAGAGAGCGGTAGACATGACCATGAACTACCGCTAATACTACTACCACTCCCTTCTTTCTCCCACTGACTTCCGCTCTTCTCTACTTTTTCCCCCCTAGCTGTGATTTGGCAATGGCCCAGGACGGACCGAAACGTCGTCACAAGGTTCCCCTCTTTAAGTGTGGTACATTTTTAATGATATTAAATGCCAGAGCTAAGGAAATGAGTCAAGGTTTTTAGTTTATGACTAGTGTTCATAGATGGTGAACCAGAGGTTGAAGTTTCGTCACATTGTAACACAGCTGCAGAGTATTTAAGTCAGGTTATCCAGTCAGATCTCACTGTGAATGAAGTGGATCATTGTAGTCAGTACATGTCACATTGCTTGTTCCTCTCTTAATAATATATATTACTCTTCATATTTGTGTTTGTCGGGACCTATAATATTATCATAATGAGTTGTCCTACATGTTTTTACATGTTTGAGATCAGTGTATTCAAATATGCATATACATAACAAGAGTTATATCTACATATGACTTGCATGTAGCTAGTTTGGCTGGATTAACATATTAAAATACAGTAACTCACAAACATCAAAGCAGTAAAGAAGTTTAATTCAGTAAAATCTAGAGAATCAAATTAAAAATAAAACACTGAGTTAAAGTCCACAAATGAATCAGAAAAAACTGCAGTGACACGCATAATCGTAAGAATACAAAAGAAAAAAAAAGACTTCCCTCACAAAGTACTGAAGAACGACAGAGTCTAGTACAAGTAACACAACTATAAACATAATAACTTTTGTTCCCACCAATACCAGGTATATAAGTTTATTTAAGTACATGTATACATACAGTTACACAAATTACCATACATGTTAACATATGTGTAAATTAGCCAGGATAACCCCAAAAAAGTCAAAGTGATTTATTTCCACTTTTAGTGGTCACACGCAGCGCTTGATGACCCTGCTGGTTTAGCGATTAGTTTTAATTATAATAATAATAATAGTGGTGACACTGACCACTAAAACTGTGAACCCGAGGTTAACTGCGAGGCGATCAAAAGTGATTCTTTGAGCCAATATATGTTGATATTTTAATCTGATGATTGAACATAGATTACACAAATCACTGTTTTTTACTCTCTCCATTTCGAATATTTTTTTTTTCTAACTGACAGATTCTGAAGATGCAATAAGTCCATTGTGAAATTTCAGTGATAGAGACGGGTTCGTCTCTCGCTGGTATTGATCTTCCTCGTATACATATTTGAGCCGAATAGGTAAAACTGCACACACACACACACACACACACACACACACACACACACACACACACACACACACACACACACACACACACACACACACACACACACACACACACACAAAAATATATATATATATATATATATATATATATATATATGTATATACAAAGTATAAGTGGTAATCACTATAATGCATTGTTTTATAAGTAACAGATTCAATTACTTTTGTATGTCTTCTTACGTGTGAGGCTTCAATATTATAAATGATATACACAGTATTGTTTTATGTTCTTGTTTAATTAGGGCTTGTTTTTTTTTTTTTTTGCCCTTATGCAAGGGTTTGGCAGTTGACAATTCACGAAATAACTTCATAAAAACTGCCTGATAGCTTTGTGTCAACACTGATAAGTCATTATCTCTCCACCTACCAATTAGTCATAAAAAATAACATGCGTCATAAAATATCCGGAAATGGTTGTATTTATCCTCTGTCTCTCCCTCTGTCCCACCTGGCGTGATAACACGTGACCCGGGGCACACCAGCTGCATTTAGGAAACGACACGTTTTCTGTCTGTCTGTCTGTCTGTCTCTCTCTCTCTCCCTCCCTCCAGCAGCCTGACCTCAACAGCATGCAAATTACTAGAATCGTAAGTAAATCGAAGACACTCTGATCATAATTTGACAAATGAATATCTCTACTATTTCATAATGTTGTGGTGTGTTTGTATCAAGTAGCTACTGCTGCTTGATACAAACTTCCTCGTAGCTGAAGTATGTTCAATACATATTCCAATAAGAAAATAGAAGAGAAGAAGTAAACTGGAGAGAGATGCACCCTCTACAGGAGAAGGTGAAAAATCACTGAGCTCCTCAAGAATGCTAGATTATCTGAAACACGGAAGGAAGCGCTAACCAGGGAAGTGGAAAATATTGAGCCTAAGTTAAGGACTCATACAGGATCCAGGAGAGACAAGAGGAGCTAAAGGCGATTAGTGAAATCGAAAGAAATTCGAAGTATTTCTTTTCATACGCCAACAACAAGGCAAAGACCACATCTAGTATAGGGCCCCTGCTCAGACAAGACAGATCCTACACAGATGACGACAAAGAAATGAGTGAGATACTAAAATCTCAATATGACTCTGCAGCGCTGTATAGCCCTTGTGGTTTAGCCCTTCTTTTTTATTATAATAATAATAATAATCAATATGACTCTGTGTTCAGCGACCCACTAATCAGTCTAAAGATAGACAATCCAAATAATTTTTTCATGAATGAGCCTCAAAACTCTGTCAATGTATGACAAATTTCTGACTTAACCCTCACTCCACTAGACTTTGAAAAAGCCATCGACGACATGCCCATGCACTCAGCCCCAGGCCCAGACTCGTGGAACTCTGTGTTTATTAAGAACTGCAAGAAACTCCCTCTCATGGGCCCTAGTATGCTATGGAAAAGGAGCTTAGACACAGGTGAGATTCCACAGTCACTAAAAACAACGGATATAGCCCCACTCTATAAAAGTGGTAGCAAAGCAATAGATAAGAACTATAGTCCAATAGCTTGAACGTCCCACATCATTAAAATCTTTGAAAGAGTTATAAGAAGCAGGATTGCAAACTAATTAGACTCTCAACAATTGCAAATCCAGGGCAACAAGGATTCAGAGCAGGTCACTCTTGCCTCTCGCAACTACTGGACCACTGTGATATGGTCTTAGATGTACTGGAAAACAGAATGCAGATGTGTTATAGACAGATTTTGCAAAAGCCTTTGACAAGTGCGATCATGGTGTAATAACAAACAAAATGCATGCTAAAGGGATAAATAGCTAAGTAGGCAGATGGATCTTCAACTTTCTAACCAATCGAACACAAAGAGTAGTGGTAGAGTTAAATCGGAAGCTGCTATAGTGAAGAGCTCTGTTCCACAAGGAAGAGTACTCGCCCCTATCCTGTTCCTCATCCTCATATCAGACATAGACAGAGATGTAAACCATAGCATCGTATCATCCTTTGCAGACGATACTAGGATCTGCACGAGAGTGTCATGCATTGACGACACGGCAAATCTCCAAGAAGATATAAACCAAGTTTTCCAATGGGCAATGGAGAACAATATGCTGTTCAGTCAAGACAAATTCCAACTACTCTGTTATGGAAAACTGGAGGAAATAATAGCTAGAATTGAATATACTACAAACTCTAATCACACAATAGTACCACTATCACATCTGCGAGGAAACTGACAGGATGGATAATGAGAACACTCAAGTGATGATCCTTTTTAAATCACTTATTCTCTCTAGGCTGGAATACTGCTGTACATTAACATCTCCATTCAAGGCAGGTGAAATTGCAGATCTAGAGAATGTACAGAGAACCTTTACTGCACATATAAGTTCCACTAAACACCTTAACTACTGGGAACGCTTGGAAGCACTTGACTTGCACTCACTGGAGAGCAGGCGAGAGAGATACAGCATAATCTACACCTGAAGATCCTGGAGGGACTGGTCCCTGATCTGCACACAGAACTCACTCCCTACGAAAGCAAAAGGCTTGGCAGGCGATGTTACATAACCCCATTGAAAAGTAGGGGCACCGTTAGTACACCATGAGAAAACACAAGTGTCCGGGGCCCAAGACTGTTCAATAGCTTCCCACCAGCCATAAGGGAAATTACCAATAGACCCCTGGCTGCCTTCACGAGGGAGCTGGACAGATACCTAAAGTCAGTGCCGGATCAGCTGGGCTGTGGTTCGTAAGGTGGACTATGTGCGGCCAACAGTAACAGCCTTGTTGATCAGGCCCTGATCCACCAGGAGGCCTGGTCATGGACAGGGCCGCGGGGGTGTTGATCCCCAGATACTGCAAATACAAGAAGAAGTGTCCTGGAACCACTTATAATTAAACCACACTGCAGCAATTACTCAAATAAACTCGTAAACATTGGTGGACAGCGGTGTTCGCAGCGGTTGTGTTGCCAGAGAGGAAGGAAGAGGAATGAAGTTGTGTTCACTTCATCACCCTACACAAGAAGCATCCATCTCTCAGTGAGTTATCCTGATGTTTTGTCTGCATGCTTCAGCATCCAGACACAGGTACAAGCAGGATCTAGCTGAAATTTACCGAATTTCTTCGAGAATTGTAAGTGGCGTCTCTGTGATTCCACGCCACAGCGCCCCACGCTGTTTCTCAGGTCACGTGTTCAGCATCACTTGTATGTTCTGCCGTTGTTGTTCAGCTCAGCACAGTCATTTCAGCAAGTCAGAGGTGAGTTTTGTGGTGATTTCTGAGTCCAGTGAGTGTCGCCCTGTGTTTGTGGGAGAGGAGGAGAAAGTGGCAGTTCCTCGCTTAAGTCAGAGGTGAGTTTTGTGGTGATTTCTGAGTCCAGTGAGTGTCGCCCTGTGTTTGTGGGAGAGGAGGAGGAAGTGGCAGTTCCTCGCCATGCCCACGCTCGCCCTACTCACACCTCACCAGCCTACTACCACACTCCACCACTATGTACTCACTCCCTCTGCTGTGTTTTCTGCAGTTTTCCGTGTGAATTCATTGCCAGAGCTATGTATCCGAGTGCCCAAGGCCACTCGAAGCTACGTGGATCACCAAGCCACATGGATCAGCATGCCACGTAGATCACGAAGCCATGTCGAGCAATCCATGTGGGGTGTCGACGATGTCACGTGGATCTACAACCCACGTGAGTTACCAAGCCAGACGTCCCAGTCCACATGCTGTGGTCTGCTGCCGCATCACACTGACATCACTCCTATGATGTCACCCATGATGCTGCCCGACTTCACGATGTCACCCACGATGCTGCCTGACTTCATAACGTCATGATGTCTGCCTGATGTCACATCGAGACGTCTGCTGACGTCACCATGCTGCTGATGTCACCTTGCGATGTCACGCCTGACATCACATGTCACATCGAATGTTCTAGTAATTATTTCAGTATTGTCGAAAAGATTGAGAGACGATATATGTCATTTGTTAATTAATTCCTCTCAATCAGTGTTCTCACATGTTTGTGTATAGCTTAGTGTTAATTTTTGCACAGAAAAGTGTCATTTGCAGTTTTCCGTGTGTCCTGCGTGGTCTTGAGCCCAGACCACTGTGTAGCACCTCCTGTCACTTGTCACCCGGTGTGACCCGTGCGTTTGACAGCTGATATTAGTCAGCCCGAGCATCCGAGCCTCCTGTACAGAAAGCTCTTATTGTTCGCCGCTCATGATGTCCTGCGGAATCGTACCTGCTACGATTCCCATCGAGATTTGTTTCACTTCACCTCCAGACCATCAGAGTGCAGTTATATGTAGAGAAATAAGTCTGGGGATGCTTAGACTAGCCTTCTTCATCTGTTGGGTTTCAGGGCCACTGACAGCATACGCCGTATCGAGCCCGGCCGTCCAGTGCTAGGAGAGGGAATATCTCCAACTGCCAAGAGAATGACACTTGTCATGCCGCAGTTAAGCCCTGTCGGCAGGTGCTGTGTCAGCTTCAGTGAGCAGCCTGCACAAAGATGATGTCACTTTGACTGCTAGCCAGCTCACTGCAGTATGGTGTATGCTGTTACGATTCCCAGATGTTTCGCCGAGTCATCTCTGCCACAACTCACTTCACGCTCGCCAGCAGTGACAGCCCCAGCGATAGTACCAGTCGAGAAATGTCCTCCTGAGTCGCTTGCCAGAAGTCCTGCCCAGTTGCCGAGTTTTGACGACACTTCACTCGAGGGCACCAGCAGGTTGTGCCCCAGGTTGAGTGAAACCTGCAGCGACTCCTACGATAACTGCTTCACCGTTCTAGAGGAGACTATACCCTATTATGTCACAGCTCAGCAGCAGCAATGTCTCCTGTGTTGCAGCATCTGTCCAGATGTAGGAAGGCGTGCAGTGATGCCCATCGACGCTCACTGCCTATGACCACGATGTTTAGCACACCCCACCTTTTTTTTTCTTCCCTCCCTGTAGGAAGTTTTTTCCCATGTCCATATGTATATATATGTGTTTTTATTTTGTGTTCTGTGCCCTGTTCCTACGAGAGAGAGACCGAGTTCTTTTTAAAGTCAGACATGGTCGGGTCGACCATGTGGTAGGTGGCCGAGCGAATGTAGACAGCCTGTATGTCTGCACAGACAGCCTATGCTGTCTGCCAACGGAGTTCATATTTCGTGCCATGCTGGTGCTGCCACCTATAGGCTTACGTAACACTTCAGTATGCCCACCCCTGCCTGTGCCTCACTCACTCAATGGCCTAGACTCAGACAACAGGTCCTACTCCTCTCTCCCTCGTGGGCATGGTCCTCCTGAGCCATGGGCACTTAACAAACTGCCTGTGTACCCCAGATACCGCAAATAAAGTAAGAAGCCTTTATCACTAAACCCCGTTCTGCAAGAACCACCAAATAAACTTATTAAACATACCCTCCAGGTAGACTCCAGGTAGCTGTCGTATTTCCAGCACACTCTGACCGTGTAAGTCACTCAGCCTCCATACTAATGAAAAATTATAATGTCACATACACACTAGAAACAGAGATTACATCAAGAAACAATAAAAAACCACAAACATAAATGCTCACCAAATAGAATACCATCATACCAAGTTAAAATAAGCAGTATCAGTTAAAAACTCCATTGAATTATTTATGTTAAAAGGCTCCGCTAAAAGTTCCCAGACATCTTTATTGTTTTATGAGGGGAACGAGGTACAGCTGAGACAGGAGACGCATAGTACATGAATGAGGAGAAATCAGAATGGTAATCAGTTATAAGTGGTGTTCCACAGGGGTCACTGATGGGTTCCCTTTTATTCGTAATCTTTGTCATCGACCGAGCTGATGGAACAGCGTCATCAACTGGAGGTATTGTAGTCGCTGCGCTATCCCAGGAAGGTATCCCAGTATTGTCTAAATGTATTCAGCTGGAATAGCGCAGGGTTCGACATAACATAATACAGTTAAATATTAGCACTGAAGATTTGAAGCGAACCAGAAACATCATTCAAAAATCAAATGGAAACTAATATCCCACTTTCTTCAGTAAAATGACAAATTATGTGATACACAGCCTAATCTAATTAAAACCTTCCACTGAGGAGCTCCATTTTCTTTTTATCTCAGAGAGGCCAACATCTTAAAATGCACAAGTATTTTATGTTTGAAGCCGCCCGTACGTTACATTATTAATAGTGAAGAAGAGTTAAGACTAATTAATCGCACTGAAAGCAGTATTTCAATGTTCAAAATTCCTTCTCAAAAGCAAATTAGGACCTACATAAGTCTAATCAAGTCCAACTATTCTTTAAGATTGACCAGCTTCTACGTATATAATGAAGTAACTACGTAAGAAAGCAAATAAGTTTATTTAAGTGTTGGAAACATAACATGCATTATTTAATATAGGATAAACCAACACTATGACTTATTTCTGATCAGGAGAGACACTTCCAGTTATTTCACAATACCAACTTGATTAAAAGAAATGGAATGTTAAAACTTACAGAACCTGGTAATGTCAAAGGATCACAACAATGCCACTATCACATCTGCTAGGAAACTGATAGGATGGATAATGAGAACATTCAAGACAAGAGATGCTAAGCCAATGATGATCCTTTTTAAATCACTTATTCTTTCTAGGCTGGAATACTGCTGTACATTAACATCTCCATTCAAGGCAGGTGAAATTGTAGAGCTAGAGAATGTAGAGAGAACCTTTACTGCACGTATAAGTTTCAACAAACACCTTAACTACTGGGAGCGCCTGGAAGCACTTGACTTGTACTCACTGGAGCGTAGGCGAGAGATGTATCATAATCTACACCTGGAAGATTCTGGAGGGACTGGTCCCTAATATGCACACAGCAGTCACTCCATACGAAAGCAAAAGACTTGGCAGGCGATGCAACATACCCCCAGTGAAAAGTAGGGGCGTCACTGGTACACTAAGAGAAAACACAATAAGTGTCCGGGGCCCAAGACTGTTCAACAGCCTCCCACCAGCAATAAGGGGCATTACGGGAAGACCTCTGGTTGTCTTCAAGAGGGAGCTGGACAGATACCTAAAGACGGTGTCGGATCAGCCGGGCTGTGGTTCGTACGTTGGATTACGTGCGGCCAGCAATAACAGCCTTGTTGATCAGGCCCTGATCCACCGGGAGGCCTGGTCGTGGACCGGGCCGCCGGGACGTTGATCCCCGGAATGCCCTCCAGGTAGACTCCAGGTAGACCTAAAATCAAGATCAAACTTCCCTAGAGGAAAAAAAATCGCCACTAAAAGTTTGAAGCTGAACAGAAGATACATTCTCAAGTTATTGTACAGAGTGCGACACAGTTTTCACCTATGCAACCTATTCCCCAGAACCGTATCATCTATTTCATATGATGCATCAAACAATTATATTAATTAAAAATGTATATTAAAGAATTATATTAATTATAGAATGGCGTTAAATTCGTAGGGGTCATATAGCGTCTGTGGAATAGGAGGCATTGAGATTCGATCCAAGCAAGGGGAAAATAAGCCTAGTTCCTTGGATCAAGAGCCCTACACCAGCATCAAGGCACCCACCTCAGGGAGCATAATCCATTTATGTAATATAAAATATCACTATACCATTTCGAGATTAAAAGTGGCAAAATGTCACCTACGTGTACACTCCATTAACAATACCAACCCTCTTAGTAGATTAGATTTTTTTTTTCTGCCGAACCAGTTACTATGTGCACCCAATATCCATCCTGTGGAGGGTAGCGCAAGAGCATATGGATACGCAAAAGGCCTAGGAACTAGGCCCCAAAAGGGTTAACAGGAGTACATCTGCGTTGATATCTACAGTTCACTTACCTGTTGTAAGCAAATTTGGGATATCTGCTTAATATCTCAGGTAACTTATTTTCATTAATAAGATAACTTGTTATATCACATAGGTTATTATACCGTCTATATATTCCTCAGTAAGTGGACAGTTAAGCACATAATGTTTAAGAAAGTGACCATAAGGCTGACTACATTGCATTAAGTTTGATCATTACCTGTGTCTGCCAGACTGTCAGAAGTACTTGTAACCAAGCCTAAGCCTGGCTTAGGCTTGGTTACAAGTACTTCTGTGTGAACCAAGCCTAAGCCTGGCTTAGGCTTGGTTCACATTGCAAGTTCTTTTATAAATATTCTTATCTTTGTTCATGTTATCATAGTAGGTAATAGATCTACTCAGGCTTCTAACTGCCATCCCATGGCGCTCAGTATTATTATTTACTTCTCTCCTAATATTATTGCTAATGCTAGACACAGATATACCAAAGTTATGTTCTGTATTTTCTTTCGAGGTACTTTCTTTGACTAACTTATCCACTTATTATGAGGGAGTATCTCAGTGTGTGATGGAATCCATAAAAAAATGTACATTAATTCCTTTTTCTCTGATTTTTGAATGCTTGTATTAGGCTTCTCCAAAGAGAAGCCTAATACTGATTGAGTCACTGAGTCAAAATCCTTCATTTATAACAAAATTAGTAATAATCACAGAGTCAAACTCAGTATCATGAGTTAACAACGTTAGTGTCATTAGGATGGCAAACAGTACAATTTGCCTAACTGAACACAGTTTCTATCGCTCTTATCTAGGGAGGTGGCAATAAGATCAGATGCAGCCCTGCCAGCAGACTCCTGGGTAGATCCATCAATGTATATACCTTATGATAAATTATTACTAACAGTTAAGCGAGAAATATCTACTTGAGCAGTTGTTTTTTACAAGCGATATAAGGAAGGGATTATTAGTGACGAGCTTCTTGGGAAGGGCTTGCAGGTATGTGATATTAAATGAATACAACTGTGATGAATGGTTTTGAAAACCGACAAGTTGAAGAATTGAGACACTTTTAGATCAAGATATATGACAAAACTAGTAGTCTCGTAGTCTGTGCAATGGGACAGGTGGTAATACACTTCTGTGCACTTTTTCTTTTCATAAAACCATAGAGATGAGGCAAAAGTGGTTGGATTCCACAGTATAGTCAATTGCCACTCAAGCGTTATGCAAAGACAGTTAGTTAAGGAGATTAGCTTATGGACAAACACAATTGACACTCTCAATACAACTAAGATTATAGTGCTAACAAAGGGTTATCAGGGACCTGCCTTAAGATTCTGAAGATATAATTTATACCATCCTCTCCAGAAGCGGCTGATCAACCATTATTTAATGCAGTATCTAATTCATACTCAGTGAAGAGGAAACCATTCTCATCAACATATTGGCGCGTACAATAAGTTTCAAACTTCCTTCAGAAGCATTCTCTAGGTTTGTTCTAATATGAGATGCGAAATTTTCATGCCTAGATGTTTAGACCAGTTGTTTATGTCATTTGTTCTTGCAAGAGGAAAGAGATGAGCAACCTCACTACTTTTTTTCCCAGTTGTTGTTTCTTATAATTTGCATGTTACTGCAGTTTGGAAAGCTCTGAGTAAGTCTGGGGATTTGCATTCAAGATACGCTTGATTGCACGTGTTAAGCTGCGTAGTTGTGGTTCATTATAGCACTTGTGATGGAGTTGGTTGTGATTCGTGGTGGAAGCTTAATATCTTCTTTCCTATTCACTTGATATGTGAGAAAGTTCTCAGCGATGGGAACTAAATCATTCTTAAATTTTTGCATGTCAGTGGGATCGTAATTCTAGTACCATCGACCCAAGCTGTTAATGAAGTTATATCTATGAGGTGGATTAAGAATTTTCTCCTGTATTTAGCTCCTTGATTACTGGAAATATGACAATATTGACAGTTTTGAGTCTTGGAAAGTGATCAGATAGATCATCAACTATGACAGTCATGTATCTTACACGATACATTAAATCCAAGATAAAGGTAAAATGCACCAACATCTATGTGAGTAGGCTCAGTAGTGCCCACAGATCTAACACTATCATGCTCATTTAGAAATTTGACTAGTTTGGTTCCTTTGGTGTTTGTTATAAACTCTCCAACATTCCTACGTCTGGCATTAAAGACTCCGAGCCTAAGGTTAGATTCTTTATTGACGTGATCTGGTAAAGCATCAAGTTGAAACTGATTAGTTGGTGCATGAATATTTAAGACAATAGAGAATTTGTCTGCATATAATTGAACATTATGAGAATGCATGTTTACTCGACTTCGCAAGGCAAGGAGTGTTAGGTAAGACACATACGCAACCTGTCGGTTATTATTATTATTATTATAATCAAGGGGGAAGCGCTAAACCCGGAGGATTATACAGCGCCTGGGGGGGGGGATGTGGAAGGCATCCAGGCTTAATTCGGGGAACTGGAGCACAGATCCAATTCCCTAAATCAAGAGCCCCTCACCAACATCAAGGAACCTTCCTTGAGGGGCAACCTGTCGGTATTTTATACCATTTTGATGTTCAAGGCAAGGAGTAAATGGCGCAAGTTCTTTCTAACATAAATAAGTTATGTATTTCATATCCAGGTGACTTTAGGGAAGGTACTACACCTTGTAGTATACATTCCTGACTGCACTAATGTAAGTCAGGCAGTCGCTTCCTAATGGAGGAAATATTCGATTAAAAAATGTAATCTATCCACTGTAGTGATTTATTACAATCTCTTGCTCCTAAGATGGCAAGGAAACAATGCTCATGAAACAGTGGACAAACACTTCACTTGCACATTCCTATGCAATATGTGCAACCAAGATTCGTTGACTTCTTTATCACAAATTATCTGATATTAAACAGAGATTTCTTCATTTGTGGGATCGTCTCTGTGATCGAAGACGCAATTCTAACTACCTATCTCTATACAATTTGGGACCATCTGAATGAGATGATCGAGTTTTTATGCAAAATTCTCATGACTTGAAAGAGGTCAGGTGAGTGTGGTGCTTTTCTATATAGAGGTATCCTTGAATAAGTCTCCTTGAGCACTTACCACACCAACAAATAACACAGTTACACTGACGTCCGCTGGGGGTGACTGGCATAGATGACGCATCACCCATTGTAAGTAATTCCTGTGTGATTACCTCATCCCAAGCGGCAGATAGGGTCACAGATGTGGCGGTAGTCTGTGTTACAAAAAACTCGATTTCTAATAAGCATAGAGATCTCCAGTGAATACTAGAAAGGACCGCCCTTCTAGCATCCAGCCTGTTACTAGGATTTTGTAACAAGTAGTCAGTATCCTGACTACTTGTTACAACTGGTAGGCTACTAACTAAAGAAATTAAAATTTAATAAGTTTATTAATAACAATTAAATTGTCTAGGCGTATATTATCAAAGTAAATTATAGTAATCAATATAATCAAAATAATCATAATCACTTCTCTCGTGTACAGTAGTATTGTGCTGAAGGCACATATCACATCTTATGGCTTTTAAGTACCGTCTGGTACATTGTCAGCAATTAATAACATAATACAAATATATACAAGTAAGTTTGTGTGTATGTGTGTAAGTGCTCTAAGTAGTTCGCTATGTCTCAAGAATAGACTAGACTTAACCAGTGACTGACTAAAAGTTCTCACATAAACTAACTTCTTGACCAACCTGGCAATCAGAACAGCTTGCTTGAACAATAAAGTGACTGATAAGCTGAACAGCAATATAACAAGCAACAGCGACACAGAATCAGGAACAAGGAGATAATATAACAACACTAAGTAGGGACCATCTTCAGATCCTCCACAAAAGACACAAAACTCCCATACTACTGAATGTAAGTTCAGCATTAGAAAATTCCCGATTGTGACAGTGCACAGATACCAGTACAAGTTAGGTCAGAAGCTACAGCTCAGGACCTGAGTTTCTCAGAGTGTCTATGTGACACACAACCTCAGTACAACGTCGAAAATCACTAAGTCTAGGCTATGTTCTGTGAACAGAGTTATACAGAACCAACAACAAGAAAGCGACAGAGACAATCTTCCAACAAGGGCCAGCAAGGGAGAGCTAGAGGCACGTCTTGCTAGAAGAACGTCCAACAGACAATAGCAAGCACAGGCCAGGCAGACTACTCCAGGTGAGGTGTGATCATCCCCCCCCCCTGATCACATGACTCTCCGTGGACTGCTGCTGCCCAGCAACACACAAGCCGGCAGCATAACACGCGGAGTGAAAACACAGTAGTTAGACAATGTTGTCAGCTACCTAACACTCGAACTATGAGCACTGAATAATATATAAATGTTACATCCTACCTAATAATATAACTAAGTCAAATAATAATATAAAGCAATATATTTACGATTTAGCTAATATCGCAAATATAAGCAATATAAAATTATATGAACAGGTAATATACATTATATACATTGTGACCCATTCAGGGGTCGCAATAGTCTGACTGTTGGAAACATGTGTACTGGAAAGGGTGATAACCTCATCCACATATTCAGGTGTAGTCACAAGTGTGACTGGTGTGAGATCAGTGGCTCCATGTGTGTTTGCAAGGGTGGCAAGCTCCTCCACAACTGGTGTAGCAAAATCAGTATGGTATTACAAGAAGCTGAAGAATGAGACATTTATGCAACATATGGGAATCTTTATTGAGGAAATGTTTTGCCACACAGTGGCTTCATCAGTCCAATACAAAGAAGAACTGGTTCTTTGTACTGGACTGATGAAGTTACTGTGCAGCGAAACGTTTCCTCAATGAAGATTCGCATATGTTTCGTAAGTGTCTCAGTCTTCAACTTGTCGGTTTTCTAAACCATTTATCACATCACAAGAAACCTTAGCAGAGGGACTGGCTCTCCCATATTTTCCAGAGGAAGGTGTCGCAGGTCCGGCAGTGGTGGGCTGACTGGCTGGCCTCATTCCCAGTTGTCATAACGGACTGTTGTCTGATTTAGCCCGAAAGTTATATGGGTTCCATTACAGTCCTTATGCTACACTTCAACCCAAATTATTTTACAACAAATACATTTAAATTTCCCGCCTTTCCCATGCGGACTATCACGCCCCACTGTACATTCCTTAGTGGGATGTTTTCCAGCACACTTGTCACACCAAGAATGGAGTATTTCGCAGTGATACACCAATGTTGAAATTTTGGAAGTTATCTTCTGGAAAGTAATTTTAGGAATGTTCCACATAAAATTAAGCAGAGAACACCTGCACTTGTCAAGGGTTCCACGAACCTACACTTAGTAATAGTTGACCACGGTTGAAAATTTGAAGCCGACTGGCTAAGGCATTCCGAGGCTATAAACGAAAGTCTTGGAGGCAGAGAGAACTCAGTACCTGTTAATGTGTCTTCGCTGGCATCAAGTTTTAAAGGTTCACTAAACTCGTGTAAATTAAAAACGCTATTAAAATCCGAAGTTTACTAATATTCTCCTGCGTAATGACATCTCCATTAGTGTTAAATATAAACTCTTTATGTAATAAAGATAGAATTACCGACAATATGTCAAGCCATTATAGGCTTGACTAAACTCCTGGAGAGTGAAACGTTGCCGTAATAAAATGCCACATTAGTTGCACATGTGTCCACATACCTAACAAACTGTCTACGTAGAAGAAAGTACTCTCAGAATATCAGGAAGAAAGTAGAACGATACAGCTTAAATTTTATCATCGGAACGGGAGTCGTGCAGACAATGGTATACCCGGAGTATACCTGGAGGGTGTTCGGGGGTCAACGCCCCCGCGGTCCAGTCCATGACCAGGCCTCGTTAACAGTCTCTTCATCTGAGAAAACGAAAGGAATACCACTTAGATCAAAATGCAAAGTGAAGAGAGTAAGTCATTTCCAGATAGTGTATACAACGAGGCGCCTCTCTCAACCTACACAACATCCATGAAATATCTTGGAAACTCCTATGATTCATACCTGTCAAATTAATAATTTGTAATGTAGTCAAGAAACTAATGCCAGAAGAGGGATCGAAATACACAGATTAATCGACCTCCGGTGTTTCTGTCTTCTTATAGGTTATTACTGAGCATTAGTTTATAGACAGATGACAAACAGATAGACAGTACTTTCTAGCTAAGACATGTTAGACATTATATCTTCCTCTCATACAATGTTATACAGATTATTCCTCTTTAATGTCACGGTGCTCTAACAACAATTATCAACAGCAGAATAGAAAAAATCCCAAATTAAAAGGAAAGAATTATCCTCTACACTTTATAAACAGTGGGGACTGATGCCGTCCTTTGTATACTTTATGAACAGTGGGGACTGATGCCGTCCTTTGTATACTTTATGAACAGTGGGGACTGATGCCGTCCTTTGTACACTTTATGAACAGTGGGGACTGATGCCGTCCTTTGTACACTTTATGAACAGTGGGGACTGATGCCGTCCTTTGTACACTTTATGAACAGTGGGGACTGATGCCGTCCTTTGTACACTTTATGAACAGTGGGGACTGATGCCGTCCTTTGTACACCATCCTTTGTATACTTTATGAACAGTGGGGACTGATGCCGTCCTTTGTACACTTTATGAACAGTGGGGACTGATGCCGTCCTTTGTACACTTTATGAACAGTGGGGACTGATGCCGTCCTTTGTACACTTTGAAACAGTGGGGACTGATGCCGTCCTTTGTACACTTTATGAACAGTGGGGACTGATGCCATCCTTTGTACACTTTATGAACAGTGGGGACTGATGCCGTCCTTTGTACACTTTAAAACAGTGGGGACTGATGCCGTCCTTTGTACACTTTATGAACAGTGGGAATTGATGCCGTCCTTTGTACACTTTATAAACAGTGGGGACTGATGCCGCCCTTTGTACACTTTATGAACAGTGGGGACTGATGCCGTCCTTTGTACACTTTAAAACAGCGGGGACTGATGCCGTCCTTTGTACACTTTATGAACAGTGGGGACTGATGCCGTCCTTTGTACACTTTATGAACGGTGGGGACTGATGGCATCCTTTGTACACTTTATGAACAGTGGGGACTGACGCCGTCCTTTGTACACTTTATGAACAGTGGGGACTGATGCCGTCCTTTGTACACTTTATGAACAGTGGGGACTGATGCCGTCCTTTGTACACTTTATGAACAGTGGGGACTGATGCCGTCCTTTGTATACTTTATGAACAGTGGGGACTGACGCCGTCCTTTGTACACTTTATGAACAGTGGGGACTGATGCCGTCCTTTGTACACTTTATGAACAGTGGGGACTGATGCCGTCCTTTGTATACTTTATGAACAGTGGGGACTGATGCCGTCCTTTGTATACTTTATGAACAGTGGGGACTGATGCCGTCCTTTGTATACTTTATGAACAGTGGGGACTAATGCAGTACTTTGTACACTTTATGAACAGTGGAGACTAATGCCGTCCTTTGTACACTTTATGAACAGTGGGGACTGATGCCGTCCTTTGTACACTTTATGAACAGTGGGTACTAATGCCGTCCTTTGTACACTGGGGACTGATGCCGTCCTTTGTACACTTTATGAACAGTGGGGACTGATGCCGTCCTTTGTACACTTTATGAACGGTGGGGACTGATGCCATCCTTTGTACAATTTATGAACAGTGGGGACTGACGCCGTCCTTTGTACACTTTATGAACAGTGGGGACTGATGCCGTCCTTTGTACACTTTATGAACAGTGGGGACTGATGCCGTCCTTTGTACACTTTATGAACAGTGGGGACTGATGCCGTCCTTTGTACACTTTATGAACAGTGGGGACTGACGCCGTCTTTTGTACACTTTGTGAACAGTGGGGACTAATGCCGTACTTTGTACACTTTATGAACAGTGGGGACTAATGCCGTCCTTTGTACACTTTATGAACAGTGGGGACTGATGCCGTCCTTTGTACACTTTATGAACAGTGGGGACTGACGCCGTCTTTTGTACACTTTGTGAACAGTGGGGACTAATGCCGTACTTTGTACACTTTATGAACAGTGGGGACTAATGCCGTCCTTTGTACACTTTATGAACAGTGGGGACTGATGCCGTCCTTTGTACACTTTATGAACAGTGGGGACTGATGCCGTCCTTTGTACACTTTATGAACAGTGGGGACTGACGCCGTCTTTTGTACACTTTGTGAACAGTGGGGACTAATGCCGTACTTTGTACACTTTATGAACAGTGGGGACTGACGCCGTCTTTTGTACACTTTGTGAACAGTGGGGACTGATGCCGTCCTTTGTACACTTTATGAACAGTGGGGACTGATGTCCTCTGTACACATTATGAACAGTGGGGACTAATGCCGTCCTTTGTACACTTTATGAACAGTGGGGACTAATGCCGTCCTTTGTACACTTTATGAACAGTGGAGACTAATGCCATCCTTTGTACACTTTATGAACAGTGGGGACTGATGTCCTCGTACATTATATGAACAGTTCGGACTGCTGTCCTCTGTACACTTCATGAACAGTGGGGACTAATGTTCCTGTACACTTTATGAACAGTGGGGACTGATGTTCACTGTACACTTCACGAACAGCGGGGGTTGATTGTTCACTTTGTACACCTCATGAACAGTGGGGACTGATGTTCACTTTGTACACTTTATGAACAGTGGGGACTGATGTCCTCGTACATTATATGAACAGTTCGGACTGCTGTCCTCTGTACACTTCATGAACAGCGGGGGTTGATTGTTCACTGTACACTTCATGAACAATGGGGACTGATGTTCACTGTACACTTCACGAACAGCGGGGGTTGATTGTTCACTGTACACCTCATGAACAATGGGGACTGATGTTCACTGTACACTTCATGAACAGTCGGGGCTGATGTTCTCTGTACACTTCATGAACAATGGGGACTGATGTTCTCTGTACACTTCATGAACAGTCGGGGCTGATGTTCTCTGTACACTTCATGAACAATGGGGACTGATGTTCTCTGTACACTTCATGAACAGTGGGGACTGATGTTCACTGTACACTTCATGAACAGTGGGGACTGATGTTCACTGTACACTTCATGAACAGTGGGGACTGATGTTCACTGTACACTTCATGAACACTGGGGACTGATGTTCACTGTACACTTCATGAACAGTGGGGACTGATGTTCGCTGTACACTTCATGAACAGTGGGGACTGATGTTCACTGTACACTTCATGAACACTGGGGACTGATGTTCACTGTACACTTCATGAACAGTGGGGACTGATGTTCACTGTACACTTCATGAACAGTGGGGACTGATGTTCACTGTACACTTCATGAACACTGGGGACTGATGTTCACTGTACACTTCATGAACACTGGGGACTGATGTTCACTGTACACTTCATGAACAGTGGGGACTGATGTTCACTGTACACTTCATGAACACTGGGGACTGATGTTCACTGTACACTTCATGAACACTGGGGACTGATGTTCACTGTACACTTCATGAACACTGGGGACTGATGTTCACTGTACACTTCATGAACACTGGGGACTGATGTTCACTGTACACTTCATGAACACTGGGGACTGATGTTCACTGTACACTTCATGAACACTGGGGACTGATGTTCACTGTACACTTCATGAACACTGGGGACTGATGTTCACTGTACACTTCATGAACACTGGGGACTGATGTTCGCTGTACACTTCATGAACACTGGGGACTGATGTTCGCTGTACACTTCATGAACACTGGGGACTGATGTTCACTGTACACTTCATGAACACTGGGGACTGATGTTCACTGTACACTTCATGAACACTGGGGACTGATGTTCACTGTACACTTCATGAACACTGGGGGCTGATGTTCACTGTACACTTCATGAACACTGGGGACTGATGTTCGCTGTACACTTCATGAACACTGGGGACTGATGTTCACTGTACACTTCATGAACACTGGGGACTGATGTTCGCTGTACACTTCATGAACACTGGGGACTGATGTTCGCTGTACACTTCATGAACACTGGGGACTGATGTTCGCTGTACACTTCATGAACACTGGGGACTGATGTTCGCTGTACACTTCATGAACACTGGGGGCTGATGTTCAATGTACACTTCATGAACACTGGGGACTGATCGCTGTACACTTCATGAACACTGGGGACTGATGTTCGCTGTACACTTCATGAACACTGGGGACTGATGTTCGCTGTACACTTCATGAACACTGGGGACTGATGTTCGCTGTACACTTCATGAACACTGGGGGCTGATGTTCAATGTACACTTCATGAACACTGGGGACTGATCGCTGTACACTTCATGAACACTGGGGACTGATGTTCGCTGTACACTTCATGAACACTGGGGACTGATGTTCGCTGTACACTTCATGAACACTGGGGACTGATGTTCGCTGTACACTTCATGAACAGTGTTGGCGGCTCTTATAAACAAACACCTCAGAGTAATACTTCTCTTTAACTCTTGTTTTTCAGCACATCGTTGACGCTTTAATATAGCCCATTAAAATTATATCAGAATATTAAGTTAGTTTGATACATACATAATTCTTATGTGAGCAAGAGAAACAAAGGTAGTTGAGAGAGGTCGGAGGAACGAGGGTAATGAAGGTAGAGGTGTGCAGGTGGGATGTGTCACGCAGGGCTGCCTGCACACTTCTTTTTTATCACTCAACAATGCTGGATACAACCACAGTGTGCGGCAACCCTCTACGTGATAGTTACGTCGTTACAACAGCAGCAGTCATGTCCCACGTCACATTATTTCAAACAGAATAGGCTGGATCCATAAGGTAATGAAAGCTGTCAGCCAGAGCTGTCAGCCTGAGCTGTCAGCCTGAGCTGTCAGCCTGAGTTGTCAGTCTGAGCTGTCAGCCTGAGCTGTCAGTCTGAGCTGTCTGTCTGCCTGAGCTGTCTGCCTGAGCTGGGAGACTAGAGTAAGGCCATCATGAAATCGTTAAGCATTTAATTAAGAGTTTAGTAACTTTGAGAACTTTAAAAGTTTTGTTCCAACGAAACTAAAGTTACTATTATGTGGGAATTACCGTCTCTCAGGATAACCTGCCTCACACGAGGGAAATGGAATTTGTAGAAATATCATCACAGAGAAAGTACGCCTTTGTCAAGCATTCCAAAATCTCTTTCGAAATAACTTACTACAGACCTGGTGCTCCGGGGTATGGGAGTGACCGCTTAACTTTGCCTAATATATATATATATATATATATATATATATATATATATATATATATATATATATATATATATATATATATATATATATATATATATATGCAATAAGATCACAGTAAACAGGTGATTTCAGAATATGCAAAACAACCACTCTGAAAGAATAGAGAAATTCCAAGCGCTTTCGTGACTACTCACATTACTCATATACATATATATATATATATATATATATATATATATATATATATATATATATATATATATATATATATATATATATATATATATATATATATATATATATATATATATATATATATATATATATATATATATCCAACCAGGGACATCATAGCCATCAACAACAACCCTGAGGAAGACCCCATCACTGAACAATTAATTTTGACAACACGTCAAAGATATGGTAAATCCAGTACTCGGTGCATCTGCATCAATTCTTCTCACCGAGTTAACAACTTTCGTCAACAACTGCCTGACTGGGCGAATCCCAGAAGAATTTAATCAAACCTTTCTTTTTTGGAGCCTCACTATGTGCTTTGAAGAAGAAGGATGGGGGAATCAGACCCATTGCTGTTGGTAACACTCTTCGCCATCTCGTTGCTAGAGCAGCAGTAAGAAACATTCGCCTAGAAGCTGCCAGTTTACTCCAGCCACACCAACTGGGCTTTGGGGTCTCTCAAGACAGTGAAGCCACAGCTCATGCGGCAAGGGCCTACATCAGGGACCTACCAGAAGACAAGGCCGTAGTCAAAGTTGATTTTAGAAATGCCTTTAATATGGTGAAGAGAGATGTCTTGCCGGCCGTTCGGAATCGGTTCCCCAGCCTTTTTCCCTTCATTTCAGCAGGCTACAGCAAACCGTCAATTCTTTTGTTTAGAGATCATGAAATTCACTCATCAGAGGGAGTTCAGCAGGGTGACCCACTAGCTCCACTTCTCTTCTGCCTGTCAGTAAGAGAGCTAACTTCCAGCCTATGCAGCGAGCTCAACATTTAGTACCTGGATGATGGAACTTTGGCAGGTACTGAAGAGTCCCTGTTAGAGGACCTACAACTGGTGAAAACACAGGGAGAAGACTTGGGACTCATCCTCAATCCCTCCAAGTGTGAAATCATCACAGCGTACCAGGAAATAATCAATGCCATGCGAAGAACCCTCTCGGAAGTCTCTACTACCACTCTGTTCAACAGTACCCTCTTGGGAGCACTGCTGGATTACCAGGCCATCAGCACTGTCCTCAAGGAAAAATTGAATGATCTGATGAGAATGGAGGAGAGAATAAGCAATCTTGATGCCCATGATGCTCTGTATCTCCTCACAAGTTGTCTTACTATGCCAAGACTCACTTACTTCCTGAGGTGTGCACCCTCATTTGACAACCCAACACTCGACGAATATGATGCACACCTGAGATCAACCTTTAAGAAGCCCCTGAACCTGTCACTAGAGGATCAGCAATGGGAATAGGCAGTGCTTCCAGTGCGACTGGGAGGAATAGCGGTGCGCAAAGCAACGCATGTAGCTTTACCTGCTTTTCTGTCTTTGTGTTTAGCTTAAAGTGCGTTAGTCAAGAAGATTGTCCCCGAACGCTTGAGAGAAGTGGTAGGAGCTCAAGACCCCAAGTTTACTGAAGCAGTGATGCGGTGGGACACCCTTGCAGACTCCACTAGTAGACCAGCTCCTCCCAAAGAGCACAAGCAGTCCCACTGAGATAAACTGATCATGGAAAAAATCGTGAACACAATGGTCGTCAACGCTTCAGGAAAGGACAAAGCTCGTCTCCTGGCTGTGAAGGCACCACACTCAGGAGATTTCCTCCTAGCTGTTCCCAATTCCTCCCTGGACACTCAACTCGACCCACAGGCCATTCGGATTGGTGTTGCTCCTCGCCTAGCCACCCCCATCCTCACCAAACATAGGTGCATTTGCGGCAGGGCGACGACTGATCAGTTCGGACTTCATGGTGTCATGTGTCATACAGCAGAAGGGAAGTATGCCAGACATGAGGAGGTCAATGATATAAAGAGAAGCCTCACCACAGCCCGTTGCCCAGCTCAACGGGAACCCCAAGTGCAGAGGTCCGGTGGAAGTCATAAGTGTCCTGATGGAGCCACTATGCTACCCTGGAAGGATGGAAAGCAGATTGCCTGGGACTACACCTGTGCCACCACATTGGCAGACACTTACTTGCCATACTCCGTAGCTGAAGGGGGTGGAACTGCCAGCTACAGGGAGACCCAGAAGATCTACAAATATGAAGACCTTCCCCCTTGCCATAACTTCATCCCAACAGGGTCGGAGACCCTTGGAACATGGGGCAAGTATTCTCTAAAGTTCCTCAAAGAGCTGAGTGGAAAGCTCATCATAGAAACCAAAGTCCACAGGGCGACCAGCTTCCTCTTTCAGAGACTCAGTGTCACCATCCAGAGAGGAAATGCCTGCAGCATTCTGGGCACATGGCCCACTGCCAGGGAGCTGGATGGAGTATTCGAAATATAGCTCTGAGTTGTTATCTATGTTGTTTTACTTTCCATTGTATTTTTGTGAATGTTTTGTCAATGTATTTTGTCTTTAAATAAAATATATATCAAATATAGGGGGTTGTAGGAGAAAATTCTCAAACAGCTTCAGGGAGAACCTTAAGTTTTCCCTAAAGCAAGTTCATTCTTTTCTCTGAGGATGAGGGTCCCCAGGACAGTTCTAGAGGTGGTACCTCCCTATATTATATATATATATATATATATATATATATATATATATATATATATATATATATATATATATATATATATATATATATATATATATATATATATATATATATATATATACATATATATATATATATATATATATATATATATATATATATATATACATACATATACATATATATATATATATATATATATATATATATATATATATATATATATATATATATATATATATATATATACATACATATATATATATATATATATATATATATATATATATATATATATATATATATATATATATATATATATATATATATATATATGATGCAAATATCGCAAACCAAGCGATACAGAATGCAAAACAACCACAAGGGGAGTAGAATGATACTCTAGGTCTTTCATATTACAATCAACACATCATCAGGAGCTTGTAAAATTGCAGAAAGGAGGAGGATGTCCAAGCAAGTACGTTCCCAAAGGACGTCTTCAGTGGAGTGAGTGAGGGAAAGAGGGAGGGAGGTAGGGAAAGAGAGAGAGAGAGAGAGAGAGAGAGAGAGAGAGAGAGAGAGAGAGAGAGAGAGAGAGAGAGAGAGAGAGAGAGAGAGAGAGAGAGAGAGAGAGAGAGAGAGAGAGAGAGAGAGAGAGAGAGAGAGAGAGAGAGAGAGAGAGAGAGAGAGAGAGAGAGAGAGAGAGAGAGAGAGAGAGAGAGAGAGAAGGATACAGGAAGTGCCCCCATGCACACTAGCACCCATAGCAAGAAGGAGGAATATTTTAGCATTAGAAAAATCCCACAAGCATTGATATTACACTAGCCTAAATGAAATTAACATGGCAATAATAAAAAATTCGGCCACACCCCGTTATGATATCAGGAACTTTACATATATAAATATATTGTCAGTGATTTCGAAGTCACTGGCAATTATGGGGTAGCCACCCAGGGGACAGCATGTCCATTTAAAGGGGGAGATTAGAAAAACTGTAACATTTAAAAGGGAGACTTCTAAAAGTTATGTAAAGGAACTGGGGCTGATTAAAATATACTCATTTAAAGAGGGAGGCATCTGTAATAACAAGGAAGATGCCCACAGTTATTCAACCCACATAAATCTGAGGCAAACTTGGGCTCAACCTTCAGAAACTGCAGGAAAAATAGGCCCTAATTCCTCGGTGTTGGACTACATTTAAGACAATCTGATGCATTCGTATAAGAGCCCAATTGGACTTTGTGCTATTTTTTCAACTAAAAACGCATCTAATTTCAACAACCCATCACTAATATTGTATAATGAATGCCTACCATGCTTAATAATTGCCAATTCTACAACATTCCTTACAAACCAAGAGGAACAAGGGAAGATGAGTCTTGCTTCCCACCAGTTTGCCGGGTTATTACAAGCTCTAATATGGTTGAATATCGCGTTCGACTCCCTTGCTGTACCTATCGAGTAACGGTGTTCAGAAATTCTCACCTCTAACGGTTTTCCCGTTTGTCCCAAATAGGAGAGACTGCAACCGTTGTAACCAACTCTGTAGACACTACCAGCACGTTGTTGGGGTGAATTCTTTTTCAGAATGCTTCAAACAGTCTGTGATTTTTTAAATACTACTTGTATATTAAATTTTCTAAGAGCATTCGGCAGGACATAAATTCTCGTTGCATGGGAGGACCAGCACATTCTTGGTCTGTGCTACCCTAGGTTCGGTTCTATAATAAATTTTCTAAGCTGCCAGCAAGGCAGATTCCACAAACACCTTAGAATAGCGCATATATATATATATATATATATATATATATATATTTCATATATATATATATATATATATATATATATATATATATATATATATATATATATATATATATATATATGCAAAACAACCACTCTGAAAGAATAGAGAGATTCCAAGCGCTTTCGTGACTACTCACATTATCAAGGATAATGTGAGTAGTCACGAAAGCACTTGGAATTTCTCTATTCTTTCAGAATGGTTGTTTTGCATATTTCGAAATCACCTGTTTTACTGTGATCTTATTGCATATATATATATATAATTATATATATATAATATATATACATATAATATATATATATATATATATATATATATATATATAATATATATTTTTTTTATTTTTATTATCACACCGGCCGATTCCCACCAAGGCAGGGTGGCCCGAAAAAGAAAAACTTTCACCATCATTCACTCCATCACTGTCTTGCCAGAAGGGTGCTTTACACTACAGTTTTTAAACTGCAACATTAACACCCCTCCTTCAGAGTGCAGGCACTGTACTTCCCATCTCCAGGACTCAAGTCCGGCCTGCCGGTTTCCCTGAATCCCTTCATAAATGTTACTTTGCTCACACTCCAACAGCACGTCAAGTATTAAAAACCATTTGTCTCCATTCACTCCTATCAAACACGCTCACGCATGCCTGCTGGAAGTCCAAGCCCCTCGCACACAAAACCTCCTTTACCCCCTCCCTCCAACCCTTCCTAGGCCGACCCCTACCCCGCCTTCCTTCCACTACAGACTGATACACTCTTGAAGTCATTCTGTTTCGCTCCATTCTCTCTACATGTCCGAACCACCTCAACAACCCTTCCTCAGCCCTCTGGACAACAGTTTTGGTAATCCCGCACCTCCTCCTAACTTCCAAACTACGAATTCTCTGCATTATATTCACACCACACATTGCCCTCAGATATGACATCTCCACTGCCTCCAGCCTTCTCCTCGCTGCAACATTCATCACCCACGCTTCACACCCATATAAGAGCGTTGGTAAAACTATACTCTCATACATTCCCCTCTTTGCCTCCAAGGACAAAGTTCTTTGTCTCCACAGACTCCTAAGTGCACCACTCACTCTTTTTCCCTCATCAATTCTATGATTCACCTCATCTTTCATAGACCCATCCGCTGACACGTCCACTCCCAAATATCTGAATACGTTCACCTCCTCCATACTCTCTCCCTCCAATCTGATATTCAATCTTTCATCACCTAATCTTTTTGTTATCCTCATAACCTTACTCTTTCCTGTATTCACCTTTAATTTTCTTCTTTTGCACACCCTACCAAATTCATCCACCAATCTCTGCAACTTCTCTTCAGAATCTCCCAAGAGCACAGTGTCATCAGCAAAGAGCAGCTGTGACAACTCCCACTTTGTGTGTGATTCTTTATCTTTTAACTCCACGCCTCTTGCCAAGACCCTCGCATTTACTTCTCTTACAACCCCATCTATAAATATATTAAACAACCACGGTGACATCACACATCCTTGTCTAAGGCCTACTTTTACTGGGAAAAAATTTCCCTCTTTCCTACATATATATACATATATATACATATATATACATATATACATATATATACATATATATACATATATATATGTATGTATATATATATATATGTATGTATATATATATATTATATATATATATATATATATATATATATATATATATATATATATATATATATATATATATATATATATATATATATATATATATATATATATATATATATATTTATATGTATGTATGTATCTCACAGTAAACAGGTCATATCACAATATGCAGAATAACCACTGTGAGAAATAGTGAAAATTCAAGCGCTTTCGTGATTTCTCACATTATCAAGGAACTGTGTGTGTGTGTACATAATTTATATACGAATATAGATGAGGGGAGTGGGGCGAGGGAGAGAGGGTAGAGGGATGGCGGGTGAGGGGAGAAGGGGAGCTGTCACTAATGGAAAGAAAAAAGTGTAACGGCAACAAATATTAGCAGCATAGACAGCACAGGAAACTGTTTAATGCGAATAACCAACATGATAATATTACTCTACTTTCATCATATTTCCGTATTTACAGGTGTATAAGGGGTTTGCAAGTGTACACTCGCCAACACACACACTCGGAATATAGATTAGGAGCCATTGCTATCTTACACAAGTCTCCATCTCTATCCCAACACTCCCCCAACTCGTAACAAATTCTGAGAGTGAATTTGTACTTACCAGCATTATCAACACCCTCACATTAGATCCATCAATTTCTCTCCTACCACCAGCACCCAGTCATCACCTCCATTCTCCCCATCACCACATAACCACACCCATCATATGAACATCACCCTACCACCAAAACTAAGTGTGTTAATAACAGGAAAAGTCAACAGCCCAGAGAGTAGCAGCATCAGGTGTAAGGCGGCGTTCAGCATGTCCTGGTGTCCAGCAGAGATTGTCTCTTCTTGCGTGCGCTCCTTGATGTATAAACCTCTCTTTGTTGCCTTCCCTAGTGTGCAGGATAAGGACGAGTAGGGAAGGGAGACACAGGGGATAGAGAGGGGTTAAGAACGGAAGGGAGGCTTGCCTAGTGGAGCAAGAAGGAAGGCGAAGGGGGGGGGAGGTTGGGAAGTTCACGAATAGTACCCACGAGGTACCAGTTCTTCCCTCCTCCCTATTATCTATATTCTATAGGGAGGAAGGAAGGGTGATAGGAAGGGTGTAATTACCTTTCTTTGGTTGCATGAGTAGAGCTACTCGTGGTTTATAAGAGGAGAGGAACTCCACAGTAACCTTACTTATCTAAGCTAGGCAGGCACACCTCTCACCCAGTTATTCCCAGTCATTTGCTTATCGAACTCATTTTCAAAGCTACCCAGAGTACCTAGAAGTAGCCCCAACAACGATGTACTGACTTACAATATAATTATGAGATTTCTTGCCTACACTTCCAGACAACATCTGAATCACACTGTACTTCACCCACTGCTTCCTTGTGGAGCCCTGCAGGATGTGAAGGTGAGGAACGCAGAAAGATACTTACAACTTCCTGCTAGATCTCTGGAGGTTGTGAACTTGTAGTACAGAGAAGTGAGGAAGGATCTAGTCCTTCCTTCTAGTCAGTCACTGCGGTCATGGCTCATAAAATCGTACTTACACGACTGCAAACAAACCACGGAACGGGTGGGGTTTGACCCCATGGCGAGTGAGTCGTAAAACTCCAGGCCAGATGGCCAAGTGACTTACGCACTGGCCTAGAGTTTCATGGGTTCAAATCCCACCCGGTCCATTTTTTTTTTAGTCACTGCTGACTTCACAGCCGTTTTACTGTTCCCCCAAAACAACGAGTCCTAAAATTAGCAAGGAATTAATCAATAAAATATTTTTTTAAATTCACTTCACAAAATCTCCCACTTAATTTAAAAATGTGGCTTCTTGCCCTTCTCCGTTGCTGGTTGCAGAAGACAGCGTTGTGGAGGGGGCCAGGGCAGGAGTAGCCTGTGTGCAGGCGAGCACCTACCCACCTGGATCCTCCCAGATGACTGCTGGTAAGATCCAGAGTGTTGGGAGGACTGACAGTTTCCCAGCGTCCACCATGCCTCCTCGATGACAGATTCCAACACTCTCTGATGTATATGGCTCATCCCACATCACGGAATATAACATGAAAACATAGCTAGGTTTTAAGTAAAGTAAGTAAGCAAGTAAGTAAAAAAGCTTATTTAGGCACACGTACATAGAAGTACAATTATCATACATAGTGTAAGTTATTTAGAATAATCCCAAAAAAAGTCCAAGTGACTTATTTCCATTGTTCCTACTGTGCAACTGTCATACAGAACAGCGTAGCAGCACAATACAGATGTATTCAGATCTGACAAAATCAAACAAATGACGTACGTAAAGCCATTTATTGTCACGCTGAATAAATAAATAAATAAATAAATAAATATATATATATACATATATATATATATATATATATATATATATATATATATATATATATATATATATATATATATATATATATATATATATCTGCAAAACAACCACTCTGAAAGAATAGAGAAATTCCAAGCGCTTTCGTGACTACTCACAATCTGATAGTTCCTTGATAATGTGAGTAGTCACGAAAGCGCTTGGAATTTCTCTATTCTTTCAGAGTGGTTGTTTTGCATATTCTGAAATCACCTGTTTACTCTGATCTTATTGCATATATATATATATATATATATATATATATATATATATATATATATATATATATATATATATATATATATATATATATATATATATATATATATATATATATATATATATATATATATATATATATATATATATATATATATATATATATATATATATATATATATATATATATATATATATATATATATATATATATATATATATATATATATATATATATATATATATATATATATATATATATATATATATATATATATATGTCGTGCCGAATAGGCAGAACTTGCGATCTTGGCTTAAATAGCAACGCTCATCTTGCCATATAAGACAAGTGAAAATTTGTGTATGCAATAATTTCGCAAAAATCATTCTAAACCCAACGAAAAAAAATATATTTAATTATGTTTGCATAGTATTAAATTACTGTAAACATATTTAAAATATATTTATTAGGATTAGGTTAAAATAAATTGCGCTTGTTATAATAAGGTTAGGTAAGTTTTCTAAGATTCTTTAGGTGCAAAATTAACATTTTTTACATTAATATTAATGAAAAAAATATATTTTTAAACGTATAAGAGAAAATTTTGGATAGGACTTAATTTTAAATGAGTTCTTGCTAATTGACCAGTTTTACATATTCGGCACTACATATATATATATATATATATATATATATATATATATATATATATATATATATATATATATATATATATATATACAGTATATATATATATATATATATATATATATATATACAGTACATATATATATATATATATATGAACCACATGCGGTATGTGCAATGCGCCATTTTCCCTTCAGCCTGGCAGTATGGCAGATGATGCAGCCAGCCAGCCACAAAACCAGGGAAACAGTGCACTCAACAATGAAAGAAGAGGCACATGTCAAGTGTGTGGAGAGTTTCGAGCACACAACAGGGATGGCAGCATTCGTGCACACCATGGGTGTGCAGGATCTCTGCCCCCAGCAGAGAGCAGCCCACAGCCTCCACAGGCAGATGCCAATTCCAATGGCAACCTCCTCACTTGCGATAACTTTCTGTTGGCATTCAAATCCACTGCTGCCGGTGCCCTATCCCACATCTCTGAAGCGGCTCGCCCATATGCGGCAGGGAAATTCACAGACCTTCTTAAGCAGGTGAACGGAGGTTCCACTAACTTAGAAGCCCGAGACACCATCCAAGCATGGCGCAACCTACTCCTGTTCGGCAATGTCTGTCTTGCAGTTCCTGAAAGACAAGGCAAACTGCTAACCACATCATCGCAGGAATCACAGAGGTAAACCCAAGAAAAGTTCCACTGAAAACGAGAAAATCTGCACACAGGTTAGCAAAAAAAATCGAAGAAGGTAACACAGTGGGAGAAATCAGAATAATTACAAGTGACGACACTGTAGCCCCCAAAGATGAGACCACAGCTCAAGCACTAAGAGACAAGCATCCAACCAGGGACACCACAACCATCAACAACAATCCTGAGGAAGACCCCATCACTGAACAATTAATTCTGCCAGAATCAGAAGTCTATAAGGCGATTGTGTCATTTCCAGCAGGATCTGCAGGAGGTTACACTGGAATTCGACCTCAGCACCTCAAAGAGATGGTAAATCCAGTACTCGGCGCATCTGCATTAATTCTTCTCACCGAGTTAACAACTTTCGTCAACAACTGCCTGGCTGCGCGAATCCCAGAAGAAATTAAACCTTTCTGTTTTGGAGCCTCACTATGCGCGTTGAAGAAGAAGGGTGAGAGAATCAGACCCATTGCTGTTGGTAACACTCTTCACCGTCTCGTTGCCAAAGCAGCAGTAAGAAACATTCGCCTAGAAGCTGCCAATTTACTCCAGCCACACCAACTGGGCTTTGGGGTCTCTCAAGGCAGTGAAGCCGCAGCTTATGCGGCAAGGGCCTACATCAGGGACCTACCAGAAGACAAGGCAGTAGTCAAACTTGATTTTAGAAATGCCTTTTATTTTGTGAAGAGAGATGTTGTCTTGCCAGCTGTTCGAGATCGGTTCCCCAGTCTTTTTCCCTTCATTTCAGCCAACTACAGCAAACCCTCAATTCTTTTGTTTGGAGAACATGAAATTCTCTCATCAGAGGGTGTTCAGCAAGGTGACCCACTCGCTCCACTTCTCTTCTGCTCGGCAGTAAGAGAACTAACTTCCAGCCTATACAGCGAGCTCAACATCTAGTACCTGGATGATGGAACTCTGGCAGGTACTGAAGAGCCATTGTTTGAGGACCTACAACTGGTGAAAACACAGGGAGAAGACTTGGGACTCATCCTCAATCCCTCCAAGTGTGAAATCATCATTCGAGATGTAGCTCTGAGTTGTTATCTATGTTGTTTTACTTTGTATTGTATTTTTGTGAACGTTTTATCAATGTATTTTGTCTTTAAATAAAATATATATTAAATAAACAGCTTAAGGGCGAACCTTGAGTTTTGTCCTGAAGCAAGTTTAATCTTTCTCTGAGGATGAGGGTCCCCAGGAAAGTTCTAGAGGTGGTATCTTATATATATATATATATATATATATATATATATATATATATATATATATATATATTTGTGTGTGTGTGTGTGTGTGTGTGTGTGTCGTGCCGAATATGTAAAACTGGTCAATTAGCAAGAACTTATTTAAAATTTAGTTCTTTCTAAAATTTTCTCTTATACGTTTAAAGATATATTTTTTTTCATTAATGTTGATGTAAAAATTTATAATTTTGCACCAGAAGGAACTTAGAAAACTTACCTAACCTTATTATAACAAGAACAATTTATTTTAGCCCAACCCAACTAAATATATTTTAGATTTGTTTACAATAATTTAATACTAAACAAACACAGTGAAATATATTTTTTTCGTTAGGTTCAGAATGATTTTGGCGAAATTATTGCATACACAAATTTTCACTTGTCCTATATGGCAAGATGAACGTTGCTATTTAAGCCAAGATCGCAAGTTCTGCCTATTCGGCACGACATATTTATATATATATATATATATATATATATATATATATATATATATATATATATATATATATATAAGCTCGTATATTCTTTACGAATATTACTATCAATCATTCTTCCCTTACATGAAGTACTATATCTGCATTATAGGTGTTATGCAAATGTGTATATATGTATGCACGTGTATATATAATTACAGTATTTATGTTTATGTACTCACCTAATTGTTTATGTATGCATAGACATGTGTGTGTGTGTACTCACCTAATTGTACTCACCTAATTGTGGTTGCAGGGGTCGAGACTCAGCTCCTGGTCCCACCTCTTCACTGATCGCTACTAGTTCCTCTCTCTCTCTGCTCCCTGAGCTTTGTCAAACCTCGTCTTAAAGTTATGTATGGTTGGTTTCTGCCTCCACTACATCACTTGCTAGACTATTCCAGTTCCTGACAACTCTACGACTGCTCCACAGATGGCATAATAAACATTCTTGAAAGTACCACATTAGGTGACCCGAGTCATAAGAGGAGAGGTACAAAGAGGAGGGAAGGAAGATAAGTTTCTCTCAAATCAGATTTTCACATAACTCCAGGTATAAGACGTGGGCATATTTTTCAGATGTTACAGATGGGAGTAAGTTGGGGATTTTTGTGCCTCAGCAGCCAACACATTCAGTGTTTTCAAATATTTCGAGGAAATTAATGATATTTATATATATAAACTGATTATCTACATAGGAATCGCAGGTCTAATTTACAGATGGGACTAAATTAGCTGTTTCCTGATTAACTGTCAACATGTACAGTGTTTGGATTTCCTCCGCATTATGAGGGATAAAATGTAAGTATATTAGAGATAAAATTTATATACAAATATCGTATCCTCTCTGGACTCTCAGGTTTGGGTAGAGTCCATGTCAGTGAGACTCCATTAAATTTGATATATCCTCTGCTATCTTTTGTTTGCATAATCAGATTTAAAATGAGAAGAAACTGCATATAATTTCAATACAGTTCTTACTGCACATACGTATATTGTACATCAGTTTGTTAAATTAAAAGAGCGTGGCCTCTCTCCCTTTCCTTTGTCTTATCATCAATGAACACGTAGAATGACCAAATTAATATATAGCATTAGAAATCTTCCGTACGAAGAACGACTGAAGACTATTAAACTACATTCACTTCTAAGATGAAGAATGACGGGAGACATGATCGAAGTGTATAAGTGGAAGATGGGTATTAACAAAGGGGATATAAATAAGGTTTTGAGGATATCTCTTCAAGAAAGAACCCGCAATAATGAATTCAAATTAGATAAGTTTAGATCTCGAAAGGATATAGGAAAGTATTGGTTTGGAAATATGGTAGTTGATGAGTGGAACAGTCTGCCTAGTAGTGTTATTGAAGCTGAAACGTTGGGTTGCTCCAAATTTAGGTTAGATAAATACATGAGTGAGAGGGGTTGGATTTGAGTGAGACTTGCATAATGAGTAAATAGAATCATCAAAACTTATTTCTTGGGTAGCATTGAAAATTGGGTTAGGCAAATATTTTGTTAGTGGGAAGGATTGTAAAGGACCTGCCTAGTATGGGCCAACAGGCCTGCTGCAGTGTTCCTCCTTTCTTATGTTCTTATGAAACCTATATTTCAAGATTTTTTTATATAAAATTATTAATATGAATTAAATAGTTTGTATTTACAAAAGAAATATTGTAGTGACATAGAGTGAAATAGAGTGGAAGAAACCCCAGTCACAAGCCTTCAACCTAACACTAACAGTGATGAGTCTCTCAACCTAACACTAACAGTGATGAGTCTCTCAACCTAACACTAACAGTGATGAGTCTCTCAACCTAACACTAACAGTGATGAGTCTCTCAACCTAACACTAACAGTGATGAGTCTCTCAACCTAACACTAACAGTGATGAGTCTCTCAACCTAACACTAACAGTGATGAGTCTCTCAACCTAACACTAACAGTGATGAGTCTCTCAACCTAACACTAACAGTGATGAGTCTCTCAACCTAACACTAACAGTGATGAGTCTCTCAACCTAACACTAACAGTGATGAGTCTCTCAACCTAACACTAACAGTGATGAGTCTCTCAACCTAACACTAACAGTGATGAGTCTCTCAACCTAACACTAACAGTGATGAGTCTCTCAACCTAACACTAACAGTGATGAGTCTCTCAACCTAACACTAACAGTGATGAGTCTCTCAACCTAACACTAACAGTGATGAGTCTCTCAACCTAACACTAACAGTGATGAGTCTCTCAACCTAACACTAACAGTGATGAGTCTCTCAACCTAACACTAACAGTGATGAGTCTCTCAACCTAACACTAACAGTGATGAGTCTCTCAACCTAACACTAACAGTGATGAGTCTCTCAACCTAACACTAACAGTGATGAGTCTCTCAACCTAACACTAACAGTGATGAGTCTCTCAACCTAACACTAACAGTGATGAGTCTCTCAACCTAACACTAACAGTGATGAGTCTCTCAACCTAACACTAACAGTGATGAGTCTCTCAACCTAACACTAACAGTGATGAGTCTCTCAACCTAACACTAACAGTGATGAGTCTCTCAACCTAACACTAACAGTGATGAGTCTCTCAACCTAACACTAACAGTGATGAGTCTCTCAACCTAACACTAACAGTGATGAGTCTCTCAACCTAACACTAACAGTGATGAGTCTCTCAACCTAACACTAACAGTGATGAGTCTCTCAACGCTTTTCTCGTTATTTTGATAATTTGTTTCATATGATTTTTGAGTTGTTTGCACGTATGCGATGGGATACAATATACTGTAATAATACTGGCCAGTCATATACAATGTAATGTATATTGGATATCCTGGAAATGATGGAAAACGTACAGAGAACTTTCACTGCTCATATACACTCAATCCAGCATCTGACGTACTGGGAACATTTGAAGTACCTTCAACCGTATTCCCTGGAACGTAGGAGAGAAAGGTACATAATATATAAGTATGGAAAATCGTAGAAAGATTAGTTCCAAACTTGAAGGCTGAAATCACTCCATATGACAAGATACTTGGCAGACGGTGAAGAATACCTCCATTGACAAGCAGGATCACGACGAGTACACTAAGGGAGAAGTCGACGAGTGTCAGAGGTCTCCGACTCTTCCATGCCCTTCCTCCATGCATACGGGGAATTACCAACAAATTCCTTACATCAGTGTCTGACCAGCCAGGCTGTGGTTTGTACATTGAACTGCGTGAGGCCAGCACTAACAGCCTGGTTGATCAGACCTTTATCCTCCAGGAGACCCGCCTGGGACCAGGTCGCGGGAGTACTGACCCCCAGAAATGTCCGGCTTCCTCCAGGTACGTATGAAGAAAACAAAATATCCCACTTTGGGTGAATATAACATAAATCAATATAAATGATCCATTGAATTCAGGAGGTTTAAGATATGAGTAAATTACCTACCAAGATTTTGTAAAAGTGAAAGGTATTAAATGGGTGAGATATCAAGAATTCTCCGCAGCGTGAATTTTTTAATAGTGATTCTTTATCTGAGGTATTGTAAAATATTTCCCTGGCGAGGGAGTGTCCACTCCTGACACCAGAAGGTAGAGACAGTAAGGAGAATGGTGCGAAGTGAAACTAGAAGAGTTAACGCTAAATTTGTTCACAAGACCAAAATATATCTTGTGATGTGATGTGAAACTGATTGTATAGTGAAACAGTAGATGAGACTGTAGTCAAGTATATCTACTGTCTGAGCCCGGCCATGGGCCAGGCTCGTCTAGTGCTCGCCTGGTCAACCTGGCTGTTGCTGCTGGAGGCCCGTTGTCCCACATTGTCTCCCTCTTTCCTCTTTCTAGCTCATCAGCTGTCTCTTTTTTATATACAGGGTTTGATAGGGTAAGGTCTCTCTTTCCCTCCCTCCTACCCTCCCTCCCTCCCTCCCTCCCTCCCTCCCTCCCTCCCTCTCCCCCCCCCTCTCTCTCTCTCTCTCTCTCTCTCTCTCTCTCTCTCTCTCTCTCTCTCTCCCTTTATCTATCTGTCTATCTATCTGTCTATTTCGCTATATTACCTTCTGTACAGAATTTGTATAGAAATACATTTTAAGACACTCTTACTGTTAATAAAGCAACCTGTGTAGTAGGTCACCGCGCGGCTGCAGTCATGTTTGTGACTGAAATACATAACATTGTCCATACATCAGTGTAATCAATTTTTATCATGCTTGGTGACGTGTATCGTCGTGTTTTGCTTAGACTTAAAATCAACTTTTCTTATAAAGTGTTTTTATAAGTATTTAACTTGGAAATTATGTCTTTAAATATTTATTACATTTATTTTACATTTGTTACTAACTGAAGAGTCTGTTCAACCGCCTCCCAGCATACATACGGGGGATTGCCAATAGACCCCCGGCTGTCTTCAAGAAGGTGCCACGTGGGGGGTTTCGAAACGTGGATTGGGTAATAACATTCACGTGGGATGTAAGTACGTATATTAGACGGAATATATATGGAAAGCTCCAAGCCTGACCTGCCGCCTGTCCTCACTTGAACTGACTCACAGTGGTGCCTGGAGGGTGAGCGGCATACAAATCATGCTAGGTCAGCTGTAACAGTGAATAACAGTCAGTGATTCACGCAGACTGTTGGTATGAGTCATTACTACTGACAATGGTAACTGATTACTGGTAACTAATACTAGTGAGAAAGGCACTGGACAGGCACCTAAAGTCAGTATCTGACCAACCGAGCTGTGGTTCGTACGTCAGCTTGCGTGCGGCCAGCAGTAACAGCCTGGTTGATCAGACCCTGATCCACCATGATACCTGATCTCAGACCGGGCCGCGGGGGCGTTGACCCCCGAAACCCTCTCCATGTAAACTCCCGAATTCGCGTTTTGAAAAAAAAAAAATCCTTCACAACTGTGGCTGTGTGAACATGACCATGTTGTTACAAAACATAAATTATCATGTTTTTCTTCAGGTTGACATGACATAACCTAGCCTCTTCACCTTATTATATTTACTCTTTACCTCTCTCTCTCTCTCCCTTACTGTCTACATCTCTCATCCTTCACTTCTCCCTTAATTTATATCTCTTTCCCTCTCCCCGGGAGATGGAGGTTCATCTCCACCACTTCGCTGGAGAGATGAACGCTCCACATCAGCACTTCGAGGGAGAGATGAGCGCTTCACATCAGCACTTCGCGGGAGAGAGGAACGCTCCACATCAGCACTTCGCGGGAGAGATAAACGCTCCACATCAGCACTTCGCGGGAGAGATGAACGCTTCACATCAGCACTTCGCGGGAGAGATGAACGCTCCACATCAGCACTTCGCGGGAGAGATGAACGCTCCACATCAGCACTTCGCGGGAGAGATGAACGCTCCACATCAGCACTTCGCGGGAGAAATGAGCAGTCGTGAAATTTCAGCTTTGCTTGAATCCCTGTGTTGATTCATTGGGGACTCACGGTAGATTGCGTGAGCGCAAAGGAACGCGAGAGGTGCCCTGTGTATAGATGTGTGTAATGTAGTCGCGTCGTTCTGACCCTAGCCAGACATATCCCCCAGCTACCATCAACTTCCTCCTTCTAACCTGCCCACGCCCACCCACACTCTACCCACGCATGCCCACGCCCGCCCACGCTCTGTCCACGCATGCCCACGCATGCCCACGCCCGCCCACGCTCTGCCCACGCCCGCCCACGCTCTATCTTCTAAAGTGGATTGCTCACGTTGTTCGTGCGCGCGCACACTATGGATGCGTCACACAGGCTGACCCTACCCACGGTACTTCCTAACTGACTGTGAGTATGTTGTGAGGAGGTAGTAAGTTGTGAGGAGGAAGTAATTTGTGAGGAGGTAGTAAGTTGGGAGGAGGTAGTAAGTTGTGAGGAGGTAGTAAGTTGTGAGGAGGTAGTAAGTTGTGAGGAGGTAGTAAGTTGTGAGGAGGTAGTAAGTTGTGAGAAGGTAGTAAGTTGTGAGGAGGTAGTAAGTTGTGAGGAGGTAGTAAGTTGTGAGGAGGTAGTAAGTTGTGAGGAGGTAGTAAGTTGTGAGGAGGTAGTAAGTTGTTAGGAGGTAGTAAGTTGTGAGGAGGTAGTAAGTTGCGGGGAGGTAGTATGTTGTGAGGAGGTAGTAAGTTGTGAGGAGGTAGTAAGTTGTTAGGAGGTAGTAAGTTGTGAGGAGGTAGTAAGTTGCGGGGAGGTAGTAAGTTGTGAGGAGGTAGTAAGTTGTGAGGAGGTAGTAAGTTGTGAGGAGGAAGTAAGTTGTGAGGAGGTAGTAAGTTGTGAGGAGGTAGTAAGTTGTGAGGAGGAAGTAAGTTGTGAGGAGGTAGTAAGTTGTGAGGAGGTAGTAAGTTGTGAGGAGGAAGTAAGTTGTGAGGAGGTAGTAAGTTGTGAGGAGGTAGTAAGTTGTGAGGAGGAAGTAAGTTGTGAGGAGGTAGTAAGTTGTGAGGAGGAAGTAAGTTGTGAGGAGGTAGTAAGTTGTGAGGAGGTAGTAAGTTGTGAGGAGGTAGTAAGTTGTGAGGAGGTAGTAAGTTGTGAGGAGGAAGTAAGTTGTGAGGAGGTAGTAAGTTGTGAGGAGGTAGTAAGTTGTGAGGAGGAAGTAAGTTGTGAGGAGGTAGTAAGTTGTGAGGAGGTAGTAAGTTGTGAGGAGGAAGTAAGTTGTGAGGAGGAAGTAAGTTGTGAGGAGGTAGTAAGTTGTGAGGAGGTAGTAAGTTGTGAGGAGGAAGTAAGTTGTGAGGAGGAAGTAAGTTGTGAAGAGGTAGTAAGTTGTGAGGAGGAAGTAAGTTGTGAGGAGGTAGTAAGTTGTGAGGAGGTAGTAAGTTGTGAGGAGGAAGTAAGTTGTGAGGAGGTAGTAAGTTGTGAGGAGGTAGTAAGTTGTGAGGAGGAAGTAAGTTGTGAGGAGGTAGTAAGTTGTGAGGAGGAAGTAAGTTGTGAGGAGGTAGTAAGTTGTGAGGAGGTAGTAAGTTGTGAGGAGGTAGTAAGTTGTGAGGAGGTAGTAAGTTGTGAGGAGGAAGTAAGTTGTGAGGAGGTAGTAAGTTGTGAGGAGGTAGTAAGTTGTGAGGAGGAAGTAAGTTGTGAGGAGGTAGTAAGTTGTGAGGAGGTAGTAAGTTGTGAGGAGGAAGTAAGTTGTGAGGAGGAAGTAAGTTGTGAGGAGGTAGTAAGTTGTGAGGAGGTAGTAAGTTGTGAGGAGGAAGTAAGTTGTGAGGAGGAAGTAAGTTGTGAAGAGGTAGTAAGTTGTGAGGAGGAAGTAAGTTGTGAGGAGGAAGTAAGTTGTGAGGAGGAAGTAAGTTGTGAGGAGGTAGTAAGTTGTGAGGAGGTAGTAAGTTGTGAGGAGGAAGTAAGTTGTGAGGAGGTAGTAAGTTGTGAGGAGGTAGTAAGTTGTGAGGAGGAAGTAAGTTGTGAGGAGGAAGTAAGTTGTGAAGAGGTAGTAAGTTGTGAGGAGGTAGTAAGTTGTGAGGAGGAAGTAAGTTGTGAGGAGGAAGTAAGTTGTGAGGAGGTAGTAAGTTGTGAGGAGGTAGTAAGTTGTGAGGAGGTAGTAAGTTGTGAGGAGGTAGTAAGTTGTGAGGAGGTAGTAAGTTGTGAGAAGGTAGTAAGTTGTGAGGAGGTAGTAAGTTGTGAGGAGGTAGTAAGTTGTGAGGAGGAAGTAATTTGTGAGGAGGTAGTAAGTTGGGAGGAGGTAGTAAGTTGTGAGGAGGTAGTAAGTTGTGAGGAGGTAGTAAGTTGTTAGGAGGTAGTAAGTTGTGAGGAGGTAGTAAGTTGTGAGGAGGTAGTAAGTTGTGAGGAGGTAGTAAGTTGTGAGGAGGTAGTAAGTTGTGAGGAGGTAGTAAGTTGTTAGGAGGTAGTAAGTTGTGAGGAGGTAGTAAGTTGCGGGGAGGTAGTAAGTTGTGAGGAGGTAGTAAGTTGTGAGGAGGTAGTAAGTTGTTAGGAGGTAGTAAGTTGTGAGGAGGTAGTAAGTTGCGGGGAGGTAGTAAGTTGTGAGGAGGTAGTAAGTTGTGAGGAGGTAGTAAGTTGTGAGGAGGAAGTAAGTTGTGAGGAGGTAGTAAGTTGTGAGGAGGTAGTAAGTTGTGAGGAGGAAGTAAGTTGTGAGGAGGTAGTAAGTTGTGAGGAGGTAGTAAGTTGTGAGGAGGAAGTAAGTTGTGAGGAGGTAGTAAGTTGTGAGGAGGTAGTAAGTTGTGAGGAGGAAGTAAGTTGTGAGGAGGTAGTAAGTTGTGAGGAGGAAGTAAGTTGTGAGGAGGTAGTAAGTTGTGAGGAGGTAGTAAGTTGTGAGGAGGTAGTAAGTTGTGAGGAGGTAGTAAGTTGTGAGGAGGAAGTAAGTTGTGAGGAGGTAGTAAGTTGTGAGGAGGTAGTAAGTTGTGAGGAGGTAGTAAGTTGTGAGGAGGAAGGAAGTTGTGAGGAGGTAGTAAGTTGTGAGGAGGTAGTAAGTTGTGAGGAGGAAGTAAGTTGTGAGGAGGAAGTAAGTTGTGAAGAGGTAGTAAGTTGTGAGGAGGTAGTAAGTTGTGAGGAGGAAGTAAGTTGTGAGGAGGAAGTAAGTTGTGAGGAGGAAGTAAGTTGTGAGGAGGAAGTAAGTTGTGAGGAGGTAGTAAGTTGTGAGGAGGAAGTAAGTTGTGAGGAGGTAGTAAGTTGTGAGGAGGTAGTAAGTTGTGAGGAAATATAAACACAAATGCAGTATAATGTGATCCTTTATTGACAACGTTTCACCCACACAGTGGGCTTTCTCAAGTCACACACGGATCTACCTGGGGTTGGAAGGTACGAGAGTATTTATAGTCAGAATGTTGAGGTCAGGTGAAGAATGCTGCATCTGATGATCCACCGGGTGGGGTTATAGAGTCTTGGGTAGCTTGGCAGGGGTATTGGACAAGTTGTAGACCTTCTGCAGTGTTCTATGTTCTTATGTGGGATAGCGATGAAGAAGTTTCTTGGCGAGTGGTTCAGCTATGTTATAGAAGCCATTGTTCTGGTTGAAATTGTTGGTTATAGAGATAAGCGATGATTCCAGGATTCTTCTGTATTGAGTGTTGTCTTCTGTGGCTATAAGTCTTGAGTTTCTGTAGTTAATTAAATGGTTGTGTGAATTGCGATGCTGTACACAGGCATTCCTTGTATTGTCAGTCCTGCTTGCATATTGGTGTTCTGAAATGCGTGTTTGGAGGTCTCTTGATGTTTCGCCCACATATAATTTGTTGCAGTCATTACAAGGGATTATGTATACCCCTGCAGAGGATGGAGGCTTGTCCTGTCTACTACTGGTGATGTCCTTGATGGTCTTGGTTGTGGAGGTAGATACTTGGAATGATGTTTTGGCAAAGATGTTGGAAACATGTTTGGCAATTCTGACTATAAATACTCTCGTACCTTCCAACCCCAGGTAGATCCGTGTGTGACTTGAGAAAGCCCACTGTGTGGGTGAAACGTTGTCAATAAAGGATCACATTATACTGCATTTGTGTTTATATTTCCATTGTGTCGGTATTTTATACCATTTATTACCAAGTTGTGAGGAGGTAGTAAGTTGTGAGGAGGAAGTAAGTTGTGAGGAGGTAGTAAGTTGTGAGGAGGAAGTAAGTTGTGAGGAGGAAGTAAGTTGTGAGGAGGAAGTAAGTTGTGAGGAGGAAGTAAGTTGTGAGGAGGTAGTAAGTTGTGAGGAGGAAGTAAGTTGTGAGGAGGAAGTAAGTTGTGAGGAGGAAGTAAGTTGTGAGGAGGAAGTAAGTTGTGAGGAGGAAGAAAACAAAAGAGAAACCGTAAACAAAGGAGAGGCTGAAGAGGAACGTAACAAAGATGAAAAATTAATAGGCGCAAGAGAGAGAGAGAGAGAGAGAGAGAGAGAGAGAGAGAGAGAGAGAGAGAGAGAGAGAGAGAGAGAGAGAGAGAGAGAGAGAGAGAGAGAGAGAGAGAGAGAGAGAGAGAGAGAGAGAGAGAGAGAGAGAGAGAGAACACTGACTATAACATGCATTTAATGTTTACTAAAACAATGAACATTTACCCTCTCCAAGTAAACTCCAGGTAACTACTAGTGTTGGCTGCTCTTATTAACCCCCCCCCTCCCCCAATCCCTCCCTTTACTCATTTTCAGGGAATTTACTCAACATTTAAACATTACACATTCATATCTCAGAACACAATACCAAAACCACTCCTTCATAATATTCGATTGCACAATATTTTAAAATCTAGAAATGCGTGGGTAGGTTGAGATGTGTGGAGGCAACGCCAGTGTATTGTATTCCCAAGAGATAAGCCGTATCATATTGGCTGTATCCCGGTGGAGGATGCGGGATGCAAATAGCCTGGAGGATCAGGCTATGCACTCCTGCATGTTACTTGTGAGGTAATGCTAGAGGGAATGCACTCTAGTCCCAGCTGCTTAAGAGGTAAGACCTCTATTTCACTTGTGTGGTCACAGACTGCGCCGGACAGAGCCTCCGCCGCTGACTGTGCTGACTGATCCACATGGGTTTAGTAGTGCGGAATATGAGAGTCCTATTTTCAACTTTTTATATATTTAAACAAAAGCAATAAGGACACATTTACGTATGTATAAATGTAAAGAATAATCAAGTCGAGAAAAAGTACCGAAAATGTAATGCATACCGGTGAATAATAATAATAATATATTTGCTACAAGTACATGTACAAGGTATACAGGTCTAGCTGACATCAGTGACATACTACTATATAGAAAGCCGCTTGTTATGCTGAGCATTTCAGGCAAATTAGGTCAGTTTTTTCCCAGGATGCGACCCACACCAGTCGACTAACACCCAGGTACCCATTTTAAACTGATGTGTGAACAGGGACAGGGACAGCAGGATCTTGACTTGATGCCCTTCTTTTTCTTCCAGGATGTAGGTCCCAATATCACCCCTGTACCCTATAAGGACATAAGACCAGAGGAACACTGTGGCAGACCTATTGGCCCACACTAGGCAAGTCCTTCTCATTTATAATGTGCACAGATTTATTTTTCAATAAATCTTCTACTCACCTTTAAGAAAAATGTTTAGATGCGCAAGTATTCAAAATAAATATTATAACGTTTAACCAAAAAAAAGGTAACTACCTCATTGAATTTAGAACAAGGAAAGATTGCAAGCATTAACTACTAAACACGAACAACACACAGTGCAGAGCGAACAGTCTATTTCTCCCTGGGTTGCACCCACTGATAGGCTACCTGGAGTGCCAAGGTGACAGAGACGAGGCTCAAGGGGAAAGTGTGTTAATGAATGTGTGGGCGGAGAGTGCGTTCACCTCGCCATACTTCTGTATTGTTGGTCGAGTGCGTGCGTGGTTGCCAGTGATGGCAGACCGGGAAGAGGTGCATTAACGAGAGCAGATAACTGAAGAACTTTTGTTCTAGTACAATGTTATCAGTAAGAAATAGAAAAGAACTGTAATTCCTAAAAAAAATTAAGTCCCTCTCGTTCCTCCCTCTCTCTCTCTCTCTCTCTCTCTCTCTCTCTCTCTCTCTCTCTCTCTCTCTCTCTCTCTCTCTCTCTCTCTCCCCACAGAGTATTCTGACCACAGGAAAACACAATATATTTGGGGAGAAATCAGGCCGGGGACCAGTCGCAAGTGGCGTTCCTCAGGGGTCGATGTTGGCCAACTTCTTGATCACAATCTACATGACGACCTGGATAAAGGAATACCTACATAATAAAGTTTCTTAAATAAATAAAAATTGACAGATGCATAAATTTTAAGGCGTGGATAAATGTAAAGTCATAATCCAGGACAAACCAGTAAATTTAGTGCTGCATCTCTACACCAAATAAAGTTAATTAAACTGGATGCTTAAAAAATGACTTGGGAACACAGATGAGGAGGAATCGTAAGCCAAGGCAGAACTGCATGAATGTTCGCGTTAAGGATAATTCACTACTTGATTTTATTCAAAAGCGTAAATAAAAATTCCCATATTTATATTAAAGTATTATACATCAGTCCGTAATACGTCATTTGGATTAAGTAACGTAGTGATGGTTTCCTTATAAGAAAATAGACCTAACGTGATTAAAAACACAAAGGTTTAGTTATGTAGTCATGTGTCAGGAAATCTTTCTTGCAAAAATGTAGTGAGAGAACTGAACCTACACTATCAAAAAAACGGGAAATAAGGGATTCTATTATTAAAGTACAAAAAACGAAGATAAGTATATATAAAAAGACTATGAATATACAGAGATGATATAAATATATACTATAGCTTTAAGAAGAAGTACGACAAGGCTCTCAAAGCCAGACGAGAATCAAGTCAGTAGAAACCAGCAAAGATGCAGAAATAACATTTATGAAGGGACTGAGGGAAACCTGTTATCCGGACTTGTGTCCTGGAGGTTGGAGGTACAGTGCTTGCACTCTGAAAGACGTGTGAGGATATCTGTAATTCTGAACTGTAGTATCGGTGCACCTCTGGCAAGACAGTGATGGAGTGAGTCATGGTAAAAGTGTTTTTTTCTTTTTATGGTCACCCTACGTGGGTGGGAGACAGACAGCCGGTTTGTTAAAATATATACATCAATAACAACACTGCGACTAGTCGAGGACTCCAACACATGTCATCTTGGCTCGCCTCATGGTGAGCGACAATCACATGACATTCTAACCCACAGGACAACTCAATCCTACAAGAATCAAGCACCCAGCAGAGCTAGGTGTTTTACCTTGATCCGATGACATACACGGTGTGGATGACTCTGAGCTAATTTCATTCTGCTCACCGTTTGTTGTTGTTATTGATTAAATACCACTCGTTCGTGGTTACAATAATATATATACTGCTTGTGGAGGCTAGTACACCAAACGGGGAGTAGAATCAAATTAGCTCAGAGGCTCCCACACCACCGTATGTCCTCGGAGCAAGGTAAAACACTTAGCTCTGCTGGGTGCTTGATTCTTGTAGGATTGAGTGGTCCTGTAGGTTAGAGCATCATGTGTTTTTCACTCACCATGAGGGGAGCCAAAACGACATGAGTTCGATTCCTCGGCTAGTCGAAGTGTTGTTATTGATTAAATACCACTAGTTCGTGGTTACAATAATATATATACTGCTTGTGGAGGCTAAATAGAAACACACACACACACACACACACACACACACACACACACACACACACACACACACACACACACACACACACACACACACACACACACACACACACAACGACGAAAAGAGAAAAGAGAGGCAAATATGGAGATGGACAGAAGAACCCAGACTCAGGAGGAAGATCAAATACAACCTCACTCACAACCACCTACAGAAGCTCCCCAACCCCGACAACCCCACTGCAACCAAACATTCTAACTCAAAACTCACATGTCGTACCCAGCGCCCCCACCCACCTCATTACAAACTCCACCTTCACAGCAACCTCCCATAGTTCCTCTCCAGGTCTCCCACTTCCCCAACCCCAACGTACCCCCCAGACCACAGTTTTAGAAAATAAGTTGTAGGTTTTGTATACAAATGCAGATTGAATAACAAATAACAGCCTCCCACCAAGTATAAGGGGAATTACCAATAGGCCCCTGGCTGCCTTCAAGAGGGATCCGAACAGATACCTAAAGTCAGTGCCAGATCAGCCGGGCTGTGGTTCGTACATTGGACTACGTGCGGCCAGCAGTAACAGCCCAGTTGATCAGGCCCTGATCCACCGGGAGGCCTGGTCGTGGATCGGGCCGTGGGGGTGTTGATCCCCGGAATAACCTAAAGGTAGACTCCAGGTAGTGGCATGAAAGAATCAAGGAGACATCTCTAGGCATAATAGCACTCACAGAAATGCAACTCACCAGGATGATAACAGATGCAATTTTTCCACCCGGGTATCAGATCCTGAGGAAAAATAGAGGGAACAGAGGGGAAGGAGGAGTTGCACTGCTCATTAAAAAGCCGAGGTGGCTCTTCTGGCCACCTCAGCTAGTGTGTCCACCATTGCTTTGTTGCTTTCTTCATATTCTTCTCTTGGCCCCATGCAGTTCTGTGGCGGGTTTTACATCACGGCAATTACCACCTTAGGGCCCCTACACTGGATTGTTCCTACTATGTGGTCCCTTTTGCCCATTCCATCCATTCCTTCCATTTACTCAAATCCATGGATGGAATGGGCGAAAGGGACTACATAGTAATAATCCAATCTAGGGGCCCTAAGGTGGTAACTGCCGTGATGTACAACCCGCCACAGAACTGCAAGAGGCCAAGAGAAGAATACGAACAAATCAACAGAGCAGTGGTGGACACACTAGCCGAAGTGGTCAGAAGAGCTCACATGGAAAGAGCAAAGTTATTAGTTATGGGTGACTTCAATCACAAGGAGAAAAATATGGAGTCCCATGGGGGTCCAGAAACATGGAAAACCAAGATAATGAATGTGGTACTGAAAAACCTCATGCATCAACATGTTAGGGACACTACCGGAGAAAGAGGCGAGTTTGAACCAGCAAGACTGGACCTAGTATTCACCTTGAGTAGTTTGAACATCGAGGATATCACATATGAAAGGCCCCTTGGAACTAGTGTTCATGTGGTTCTGAGCTTTGAATACATAGTTGAGCTACAAGTGGAGATGGTAGCAGAAATAGGACAGAAGCCAAACTACAAAAGGGGGGAATACACAGGCATGAGAAACTTCCTGCAAGATGTTCAGTGGGAAAGAAAATTGGCAGGAAAACCAGTAAAAGAAATGATAGACTACGTGACAACAAAATGCAAGGAGACAGAGGAAAGGCTTGTTTCCAAGGGCAATAGACACAATGGGAAGACCAGAACGGGTCCTTGGTTCAACTAAAGGTGTAGGGAGGCAAAAACTAAGTGCACTAGAGAATGCTAAAAGTACAGAAGACAAAGGATCCAGAAAAATAAAGAGATTAGCCGAAGATCCAGAAACGAATATGCACAGATAAGAAGGGAAGCTCAGCGACAATACGAAAATGACATAGCATCGAAAGTCAAGTGTGACCTGAAGCTGTTGTATAGCCATATCAGGAGGAAAACAACAGTCAAGGACCAGGTAATCAGGCTGAGGAAGGAAGGTGGGGAGCTCACAAGAAATGACCAAGATGTGAGGTGCTCAACATGAGATTTAAAGAAGTATTTACAGTGGAGACAGGAAGGACTACAGGAAGTCAGAATGGGGAGGTACACCAACAAGGGATACACCAACAAGTACTGGATGAAATACACACAACTGAGGAGGAGGTGAAGAAGCTGCTGTGTGAACTTAGTACCTCAAAGGCAGTGGGACTGGACAATATCTCTCCTTGGGTCCTTAGAGAGAGAACAGAGATGCTGTGTGTGCCACTAACAAAAATCTCCAAAACATCAATCGAAACTGAGCAACTACCTGAGGTATGGAAGATGGCAAACGTAGTCTCAATTTTTAAGAAAGGAGACAGACACGAGGCATTAAACTGAAGACCTATGTCACTGACGTGTATAGTATGCATAGTCATGGAGAAGATTATAAGGAGGATTGTCAGCATATTTGTAAGCCTTAAGCAGTCTCGAGAATGATAATCCTGTAAATGTTGCTTTACACATCTCTGACGAAGATGATTTTGGGAATGAAGTAGAACATACCTTTTCTGATGACAACCCTCCTTATTGTTTGCACATAGCTTCCAATGCAACGATAGGCCCTATAGTGCAAGCATCTGTTCATAATGCGTTCATTCATGTGTTCATGGACTCTGGTGCGCAAGTCAATATTATCAGGTCTAGTTTGTTTAAGTATAAGCAGTTACGACGTGTCTTCCTCATAGAACCAACTACTGTAACCTCCATTAGTGGAGTAGCTGGTTCCCTCCTGAGTGTCTGAGATCAGATTTCCCTCATCTTTTCTATCCAAGGTAGAGACTTTACTGCTTCTTTCCTTTTTGTCGACCAGATTACTTTCCCTGGTGATCTTCTATTGGGATATGCTTCCATGAGAGACTTACGTATTGTGCTCGACCCTTACCAATGGCATGCCCAAATTGATGACTTAATCGTTCCATTTTTGGGTTACTAGCTTGGATCCGACATCTGCCATACTGTTGCAGAGTACGACGTTCGGATTAAGTCCTTACAAGCCAATGCATTTTCCAGTGTCTGACAGATGTGTCTGTCAGACACTGCAACATCATGGGATCTTGGTACAAAGACTTCAACGCTTGCCCAACCTTTGGACGACGACCTACTTACACTAGTGGCAGGTCCCACTGTGATCCCACCTCCTCCTGCTTCAACTCATCTCACCGCAGTATATAAGCCACCTCTCTGGCCCTATGCTGCACTTCCTACAAGAGTGATGGACTGAACACATCGATTCCAGGTTGAGGGACTGATTACCTCAAACTTCTACTCTCCTTACCAACTTCTACTTTGTATTGGACTGATGAAGCCACTGTGTGGCGAAACGTTTCTTCAATAAAGATTCCCATGTGTTGCATAAGTGTCTCAATTCTTCAAAGAACGCATTATCTGCAGGCATACCACCCCTAAGACCCTAGTAACAGATAATGGAGGTGAATTCTGTAATGAGATTCTTGAAAATTTGTGTACCTTGTACAACATCTCTAAATCCACCATTGTTCCTCATCATCCTGCCAGCAATGGGTTAGTGGAGCGAACCAATAAGAAATTACTTGATGCCTTGAGAGCCACTATCAATCCCAGTAGCGAAACCTGGGATGAAGTTATACCTGATGTTCAATGTGCCATAAATTCGGCTTACAATGCTTCGATAGGTGACACTCCACATTATGCGTTGTATGATGTAGACAAGCGTTTGCCTTATGAGTTGTTATATTCAGCACCGAAACCTAATTGCAACCCTGATGATTTTATAACAACTCGTACCAGCTTAGCTCAAAGCGTTTTTAGAAGAATCCGTGAGACACTTCGTAAGTCAACAGCAGAATTCACAAGAGCAACTAATAGCCGTGCTAAGCCGACCAAAGTTAAAGTGGGTTCGAGAGTATCTGGAGATCTGGAGAGAGTTCCGGGGGTCAACGCCCCCGCGGCCCGGTCTGTGACCAGGCCTCCTTAGGTCAGTGTCCCAGGATGCGACCCACACCAGTCCACTAACACCCAGGTACCCATTTTACTGATGGGGAACATAGACAACAGGTGGAAAGAAACACGTCCAATGTTTCTACTCTGGCTGGGAATCGAACCCAGGCCCTCACCGTGTGAAGCGAGAGCGTTAACCACCAGGCCACCAGAGCCCTAATGCTGACTAGCTTCAACAAAACATCCACAATGCCTAAGCTCGATCAAAAGTTTGTTGGTCCTTATCGAGTAGTTGAACATATGAATGACAGTATGTATAAGGTTAGAGAAATTAGTACTGGTCAGTACAAAGAATCGCATTTAGATCATATGAAGTGATGTTGAGGATATTTCAACCCAGACTAATGTGACAGATGCTGACAGATCCTCCTGACTCTGTACCCTCTACCTCTTTCACTCAGCCAGATGATCAACCTGAATGTCGTTATTCTTTGCGTACACGACAAGTAATGAGAAACCTCTAAGTATCTTTTGTAGATACTTGTTCAGATCTCCCTCAGTCAAGGCATGTGTTAGCCGTTGCAAAGGAATTCGATCCTCCCAAAGACGATAACCATTCTGCATATGTAAATCATACCCTCGCAGAGTTGGGTTTAAATGTACATAGCCTGTATAATTAGATGTTCAAGATGAATGAAGTTGTCCACTGTGTGTTTGTTATTAGCTGATCAATTTTCAGATTTTTTTTTTGCGTGTTCACGTTCCCTCCGAATTCTGAGAATTTAGCAGTAATGATCTGAATGCGCCAAATCTGCCTTTGCTGTTAATTACTTTCACCTTTGTAAATATATATATTCTTCCTCAGAATCCGTAGAGTGCATGAATACAGATCGATCGATCAATTCCATCCTTTATTATACTATGATTTGTTCTTATAATTCATAATGCATTCCATTAACAGCCATTACGTTAACATCTATTACAATACCATCCATTAGTTCTAAGTTACATATGTCTTTGCTATTGTATAGAATCAGCCCAGAGCCACCTGCCTGTTCAGCCTATAGCATAGTATGGTATGTCAAGATGACATACGTAACATGACCGAGCTGTCAGCATAGTTGCTGATCCCCTGTATATGCATATGTTATCTGAGTATCATAGTTAGTACCATCCATATGTTTTACATAGTTCACCCCTTGCTAGGCTCAGTGACTAGCTTGTGTGACATCACGTGATGCTGTATGAGAGTGCTGTGCTCCTGGCCTCGTCCTCAGTTCTCCACGCTTAGGTCTACAGGCAACACAGGCAGTCTGGACTCCCCTCTCACACTCTGCTAATACATGTGTTACCATCCAACGACTGTGTTTATCTCCAACCATCACATCTCCACGAACCCTCTCAACAGGATAGTGGCTGAGCACCTAGAAAGAAATAAGCTTATAAATGACAACCAGCATAGTTTCAGGGAAGGAAAATCCTGTGTCACAAACCTATTGGAGTTTTATGATAAGGTAATGGAAGTAAGACAAGAGAGAGAAGGGTGGACAGATTGCTTTTTCTTGGACTGCAAGAATGCCATCGATACAGTTCCTCGAAAGAGTGTAATCCAAATGCTGGAGGATCAGGCAAGCATAACAGGAAAGGCACTGCAATGGATCAGAGAATATCTGACAGAGAGGTAACGAGTCATGGTACGTGACTAGGTGCCAGAGTGGGTGCCTATGACGAGCGAGGTTCCACAAGGGTCAGTCCTAGGACCTGTGCTGCTTATGGTATATGTGAATGACATGATGGAAGAGAAAGACTCAGAAATGTCCCTGTTTGCAGATGATGTGAAGTTAATGAGGAGAATTAAATCGGATGAGTATCAGGCAAGACCTGGACAGGCTACAAGCCTGGTCCAGCAAGTGGGGCCTTGAATCTAACCCGCCAAATGCAAAGTCATTATGATCATGGAAGGGCAAAGATGACCGCAGACACAGTATAGTCTAGGTGGCCAAAGACTGCAAACCTCACTCAAGGAAAAATATCTTGGAGTGAGTATAATACAGAGCACATCTGAGGAGCACATCAACCAAATAACTGTTGCAGCATATGGGAGCCTGGCAAACCTAAGAATTGCGTTCCCATACCTCAGTAGGGAATCGTTCAAGGCTCTGTACACAATGTACGTCAGGCCCATATTGGAGTATGCAGCACCAGTTTCGAATTCACACCTGGTCAAGAACGTCAAGAAATTCGAGACAGTGCAAAGGTTTGCAACAAGACTAGTCCCAGAGCTAAGGGGATTGTCCTACGAAGAAAAGTTAAGGGAAATCGGCCTGACGACACTGGAGGACAGGAGGGTTAGGGGAGACATGATAACTACATATAAAAAAAATACTGCGATGAATTGACAAGGTGAACAAAGACAGGATATTCCAGAGATGGGACACAGAAACAATGGGTCACAGTTGGAAGTTGAAGACTCCGATGAATCAAATGGATGTTAGGAAGTATTTCTTCAGTCACTGAGTTGTCAGGAAATAGAACAGCTTAGAAAGTGACGTTGTGGAGGCAGGAACCATACATAGTTTTAAGACGAGGTTTAATAAAGCTTATGGAGCAGGGAGAGTGAAGAGAAGGGGCCAGGAGCTATGACTCGACCCCTGGAACCACAAACAGGTGAGTGCAAATAGGTGAGTGCACACACACACACACACACACACACACACACACACACACACACACACTCGCTGGAATTTTGATGAGCTGGGGAGAGGAGATAGCGGAGAAGAAAGTGATTACATAGTGGGAACACTTCACTCTGGAGGTCCCAAGGTGGTAATAGCAGTGATGTATAACCCACCACAGAACAGCAGGAGGCCAAGGCAAGAGTACGACGAGAGCAATAGAGCGATGGTTGATACACTGGCTAGAGTGGCCAGAAGAGCTCTTGCATGCAGGGCAAAGCTCCTGATCATGGGTGACTTTAACCACAAGGAGATCGATTGGGAGAACTTGGACCCACATGGGGGCCAAGATACATGGAGGGCTAAGATGATGGAGGTGGTACTGGAGAACTTCATGTACCAACACGTAAGGGACACTACAAGAGAGAGAGGAGAGGATGAACCAGCAAGGCTGGACTTAGTATTCTCCTTCAGTAGTGCAGATATCGAGGACATCGCATATGAAAGACCCCTTGGGGCCAGTGACCATGTGGTTTTAAGCTTCGAATACACAGTAGAGCTACAAGTGGAGGGAGAAGCAGGAAGGCCAGGACGAATGAAGCCAAACTACAAGAAAGGGGACTACACAGGAATGAGGAACTACCTGAACGGGGTTCAGTGGAACAGAGAACTGGCAGGGAAGCCAGTTAATGAGATGATGGAATATGTAGCAACAAAATGCAAGGAGGCTGAGGAGAGGTTTGTACCCAAGGGTAACAGGAGTAATGAAAAAGCCAGGATGAGCCCATGGTTTACCCAAAGGTGCAGGGAGGCAAAAACCAAGTGTGCTAGGGAATGGAAGAAATATAGAAGGCAAAGGACCCAGGAGAATAAGGAGAACAGTCGTAGAGCCAGGAACGAATATGCACAGATAAGAAGGGAGGCCCAAAGACAATATGAAAATGACATAGCAGCGAAAGCCAAATCTGACCCGAAACTGTTGTACAGCCACATCAGGAGGAAAACAACAGTCAAGGACCAGGTAATCAGGCTAAGGAAGGAAGGAGGAGAGACAACAGGAAATGACCGTGAAGTATGTGAAGAACTCAACAAGAGATTCAAAGAAGTGTTCACAGAGGAGACAGAAGGGACTCCAGAAAGACGGAGAGGTGGGGCACACCACCAAGTGCTGGACACAGTGCACACAACCGAGGAAGAAGTGAAGAGGCTTCTGAGTGAGCTAGATACCTCAAAGGCAATGGGGCAGATAACATCTCCCCATGGGTATTGAGAGAGGGAGCAGAGGCGCTATGTGTACCCCTAACAACAATATTCAATACATCTATCGAAACAGGGAGATTGCCTGAGGCATGGAAGACAGCAAATGTAGTCCCAATCTTTAAAAAAGGAGACAGACATGAAGCACTAAACTACAGACCAGTGTCACTGACATGTATAGTATGCAAAATCATGGAGAAGATTATCAGGAGAAGAGTGGTGGAACACCTAGAAAGGAATGATCTCATCAACAGCAGCCAGCATGGTTTCAGGGACGGGAAATCCTGTGTCACAAACCTACTGGAGTTCTATGACATGGTGACAGCAGTAAGACAAGAGAGAGAGGGGTGGGTGGATTGCATTTTCTTGGACTGCAAGAAGGCGTTTGACACAGTTCCACACAAGAGATTGGTGCAAAAACTGGAGGACCAAGCAGGGATAACAGGGAAGGCACTACAATGGATCAGGGAATACTTGTCAGGAAGACAGCAGCGAGTCATGGTACGTGGCGAGGTGTCAGAGTGGGCACCTGTGACCAGCGGGGTCCCGCAGGGGTCAGTCCTAGGACCAGTGCTGTTTCTGGTATTTGTGAACGACATGACGGAAGGAATAGACTCTGAGGTGTCCCTATTTGCAGATGACGTGAAGTTGATGAGAAGAATACACTCGATCGAAGACCAGGCAGAACTACAAAGGGATCTGGACAGGCTGCAGACCTGGTCCAGCAATTGGCTCCTGGAGTTCAATCCCACCAAGTGCAAAGTCATGAAGATTGGGGAAGGGCAAAGAAGGCCGCAGACGGAGTACAGTCTAGGGGGTCAGAGACTACAAACCTCACTCAAGGAAAAAGATCTTGGGGTGAGTATAACACCAGGCACATCTCCTGAAGCGCACATCAACCAAATAACTGCTGCAGCATATGGGCGCCTAGCAAACCTCAGAACAGCATTCCGACATCTTAATAAGGAATCGTTCAGGACCCTGTACACCGTATACGTTAGGCCCATATTGGAGTATGCGGCACCAGTTTGGAACCCACACCTAGCCAAGCACGTAAAGAAACTAGAGAAAGTGCAAAGGTTTGCAACAAGACTAGTCCCAGAGCTAAGAGGTATGTCCTACGAGGAGAGGTTAAGGGAAATCAACCTGACGACACTGGAGGACAGGAGAGATAGGGGGGACATGATAACGACATACAAAATACTGAGGGGAATTGACAAGGTGGACAAAGACAGGATGTTCCAGAGATTGGACACAGTAACAAGGGGACACAGTTGGAAGCTAAAGACACAGATGAATCACAGGGATGTTAGGAAGTATTTCTTTAGCCACAGAGTAGTCAGTAAGTGGAATAGTTTGGGAAGCGATGTAGTGGAGGCAGGATCCATACATAGCTTTAAGCAGAGGTATGATAAAGCTCACGGCTCGGGGAGAGTGACCTAGTAGCGATCAGTGAAGAGGCGGGGCCAGGAGCTCGGACTCGACCCCCGCAACCTCAACTAGGTGAGTACAACTAGGTGAGTACACACACACACACACACACACACACACACACACACACAGGAATACTGTATGTATACAAGGTGGTATTAAAAAGCTCCTAAGCTGCGGCGAAAAAAAATATATAGACTTACCTAATTACCTAAATGAAGTTGTTTCCCTGGAGATACTCTCCTGGAGAGGCTATACACTGATAAATTAACAAATGCATTAATCAACAGCTGATCAAGCAACACCTACAGCATGTTCAACACCTGTCAAGATGTGAAAGAGATCCACAACCTGAATGCAGCCATCACCTTCATTACAACCGACATCTGCAGAATGGGCAACAATTACAATGCAGCTCAATCCTAAAGTGCAGTCTACAAATGCACTTCACGAAACTTGCAGAGCAGCAATCAGTCTCGCCGAGCTAAGTGGAAAGGAAGATTTTGGGCTCAGGTGTGTGTATGAATCTATGTATGAGTGTGTGAGTGAGAATTGAGTTACTTAATGGATCGCGCACATGAACTCACATGCACACACGCACTTACTCTCTCACACACATACACACGCACACACACACACGCACACACACACACACGCACACACACACACACGCACACACACACACACACACACACACACACACACACACACACACACACACACACACACACACACACACACACACACACGCACACACAAACATACACATGTCATGCTCAGGTGATGGGGAGGGAGAGAGAGAGAGAGAGGAGGGGATGAACCAGTAAGACTGGATCTGGTCTTTACCTCAAATGAGACAGAAATAGAGATAACAGACTATAGAGACCTTGAGTTCCAGCGACTCCTCAGTCCTGATCTACCACTACTTTGTTGGCTGAAGCCAGCACAAGAGAAGCATCGAACAGGAGGAGTTAAACCGGTCTAAAATGAAAGACACTACTCAAAGATGAGAGCCTTCCTCAATGAAAGTAAGTAAAGTCGACGAAAGACATGAGTCCCTCAACATGAACTGAAATGGCACTGAGGGTAAATGCCTACCTAAAAAAAAAAATAGAAAAGAAAAGAAGAGAGAGTCGGTGAGTCATACACAGATGTAGAGAGGCAACGCTGAAAGCACCAGAGCGGGAAGAACTTCCAAATATAGAGGCTGCCAGAAGCTGAGGACGTACATAGAGTTTCTGATAATAGATACACAAGAGTGAGAAGAGGAGAAACGACAACAAACAACATACCAGCAAAGCCGGAATCAGAAACGAAAATTCTACATAGCCATATCAGAAGAAAGATCAGAAAAAAAGTAATAATGTTGGGAGAATTACCTAACAGAAGAAAGGTGATCATACACAAATAACCAGCACACAGAAGAGAGGAGCTTACGACGACGTTTCGGTCCTACTTGGACCATTTACAAAGTCACACTGTGTGACTTTGTAAATGGTCCAAGTAGGACCGAAACGTCGTCGTAAGCTCCTCTCTTCTATGTGCGGGTTATTTGTGTATTGTTCCAGTCACGGTATTGTGCCTATTTTTTTTTTTTTTTTTTTGTTATTGAAAGGTGATCATAGATCAAATAATAAGGTTAAGGAAAGGAATGTTTGATTTGTTTTATTTGCAGAGCACTAGACCCGTTTAGTTATTCAGTGATTTAATACACACACTTTTTATGAGGAATTAGACACATGTGCAACATCTGGGTATCTTTATTTGTAGACGTTTAACAATCCAGTGGCTTTATCAATACAATACAAGGACATAATGTGAAGAAATATATACAGAAGATGAGGTACTCAGTCCCTCAGGCTTGAAGTTGGTGGAGAGCACCATAGTATATAAGCTAATAGTATATAAGCCGGTATATAAGCTAGGCGCTCATGTACCGGCTGGAGGTGAAGGACGGGCAGCAGACGAAGACATTGCCACTAGCAGACGGGAATCCCCAGTGGAAGTAGGTTATATACAACTTCAAGGCTGAGGGACTGATTATCTCATCTTTTGTTTATATTTCTTCAAATTATGTCCTTGTATTGTACTGATAAAGCCACTGGATTGCGAATAGTCTACAAATAAAGATACCCAGATGTTGCACATGTGTCTAATTTCTCATCTTGTCGGTACTGTATACCATTTATGTACACAAGCACTTCTACATTATTTCCAGTTACATGCTATCATTACCAACTTACTTCTATCATAACAAATTACAGTCATGTGACAAAGAACACAATCAAAGAGCAAGCAAAACTCTTAAGTCAATTATTCGTAGTCCACAAACCCTGCCTACGGTACATTCCAAGACATTGATCAACAAGGGCAGATGATAGGAAAAGACTCCCCACTACTTTTGCCAAAGGAGATTACGAGCATGTAGTTGAAGAGACTGTGGGAGAGAGAGGAGCAAGCCTTCCGGAGATGAGAAGCCACTATCCCAAGGGAAGCAACCGCTCTAACAGAGCCACTGAGCTCAATTCATCCCGAGTCAGGGGAAAGGAAAGAATGGAGCAGAACTTACTGTGAATGACAAGGTCTGCCAGGAGCTGAACAGAAGACTCGAGGTTCTCACAGTGGAATCCAGTACAAAACCAGGAAGACGAAGCAACAGTGCAGCTAAACTGAGACGGAAAATTATCGTCACCTGGAGAAAAGTGAGGGAACTTGTACGTAAACTATGCATATTAATATCAGTGGGACCTTATTTTGTATCTAGCAAAAGAAGAAGTGCTGTGTGAACCACTAGCAACAGCAGACGTGCTGTGTGAACCACTAGCAACAGCAGACGTGCTGTGTGAACCACTAGCAACAGCAGACGTGCTGTGTGAACCACTAGCAACAGCAGACGTGCTGTGTGAACCACTAGCAACAGCAGACGTGTTGTGTGAACCACTATCAACAGCAGACGTGCTGTGTGAACCACTAGCAACAGCAGACGTGCTGTGTGAACCACTAGCAACAGCAGACGTGCTGTGTGAACCACTAGCAACAGCAGACGTGCTATGTGAACCACTAGCAACAGCAGACGTGCTGTGTGAACCACTGGCAACAGCAGACATGCTGTGTGAATTACTAGCAAAAATCCATAACAGTTCACCGGACACAAGTCCACCACCAAACAGATGCAAAACAATGAAAGTAATACCATTATTCCAGTCAGGTGATAGAGGAGTGGCGCTTAACTACAAATCTATATCCTTGACATGGAACTGTTGGTGTGGCCATGCTGGCTGGCTATCACTAAATAATAAAATAAAGATAAAATAAAAGGAAATACTTTATTTATATAAAGAATGGTTTACAGCTGGATTAAAAAGGCGACATTATTGGTATATTTTATAGAAGACCCTGGTTATGATAGAGTATTTCGGGCAGCCTTATAGTAACCTATAACTAATTGTAACATTTAACTAATAGTGAAGATTTTGCAAGAACAATTTGTTGAAAGTTTAAGGTAATTAATGTTGGTCAAATATAAATACAAATACTAATCTAAGTTTCAGTATTACTGTAGAGGATAAACAATAAACTGAAGGTCCAAACTTAGCTTATACTTTATTTTCATATTTACCCAGTTAATCTATAATGAAAATCACAGTAAGAAGATAAAAATGGTAAGTTTAGCAGAGTGAGTGATACTACTTAAATAACAGCACAAATTTAGTGAGATATATGAGAGTTGAAGGAAGGATAAGAGGAGAAGAAGGGACAGAACTGGATAAAAACATCAGAGTTCAGGTTGCGTCTGACATAGTATATTGCTGTCGAGATTACATTAAGGTAATGAGGTACTTTTTAACAATAGCCTTGAAGCGATTAGCAGATAGGGGACCTTTTGGAATCTTCTGGCAGGGAGTCCCAGATATTAGGGCCTTTTATGCGCATTGATTTTTTACACAAGATGAGTCGGACACGAGGGAATCAAAGAGATTTTTGTCATGTGTTATGTACCCTCTGAACGTTATTACCGTTACTGGGAATCAGTCAAAAATCAGCCTTTGGTGTACTGGTACTTATTATCAGAGATAAAGCAATCACTGGCTTACCTGTGTTTGATAGCAGTGATTAAGCAAGTGTTGGCTTACCAGTGCTGGGTTATATTAAGCAACTGCTGGCTTACCGCTTTCCACCTCATTCCTAAAAAAAAGGATTATAATATAGTTTATCAGGAAGTATATATATATATATATATATATATATATATATATATATATATATATATATATATATATATATATATATATATATATATATATATATATATATATATATATATATATATATATATATATATATATTATATATATATATATATATATATATATATATATATATATATATATATATATATATATATATATATATATATATACATATATATATATATATATGTATATATATATACTACCGATGTAAATAGAAAATATAAACTAAGAGGTTTTAGCATGAGTAGCCAATATAAGCACATAAAGCCAGAGGAGTTATATAATGACAGGGCTGGTGTTTCAATGGTGCTACGCACTTATTCTACAACAAAAAATATTCGGAACCGGAACTCAGGAAATGTGAGTCACACACACACACAAAAAAAAAAAACAGAGGAGAATAGCAGGTCAAAGACTGAAGGAGATAAAATTGAGAAAAAGTTAATGAATTCGAAGAAGAGGGTTAAATATTGAAAAACTAATTTATGAAAAAAATTATAATAGGTTTGAGATAAAGAAACCGATATTTTAGAAATAAGTTTAGGTAGGATGAAGGAACGAAACCTACAGAAAAGAGACCGTAAACTATAAAGAAAACTGGCCAAGCGAAGAAGAACCTCGGAGTCTGGAGGCCCATCAAGCTACGTCAGGAAATTAAATTATCAAATGGAAATTTAACGCTAGAGGAAAGTATATATGATAAAATATTATTCAGAGATTCAGTGGACAGACACAACACCAGAGATAACAACAATAAATGTGCATTTTTTCCTATAGATTTTATTTTTTGAAAAATAAATAATATTTAGCACAGGAAGACATTTGTGTTTAAGAGTGATCGACACCATGCCCAGCCCTTCTAGGGCAGGGTAGGTGCCTGAACCAGAGCTTGCAGCTCACAAGACTGCCATTCCCATTAGCCCTCTTGTGGTGGGAATGGCAGACCAGAGAGGCCTAGCTTGTGGCTAGGCCTGGGGACAGTTGGTCCCAAAGATGAGGAGGTACTTGTGCCTCCTCCCATGGGAGACTTAGGTCTCAGACACTCCCAAAACAGGGAGCCAAGGCCGGGCCACCACTTGGAAAAGGCCCGAGCCGGGAGAATACCGGCGAATCTTTAAATAATAAATGTGTTTCAGTATTACTTAAATGTGAGAGGAAAAAATTTAATTTCGTTCTTCTTAGGTGAATAACTAGAATATATTAAGATGTTTATTGTGCAGCAAGTGTTATACTGTATGTTGGAGTTATAGGAAATAAATTATTTCGATGAGTTGTGGTTAATTGGGTGTGTGGTGGAAGATTTAGGTTACTTATGGTGAAATTGCCTCTCTGGGAGAAGGCTGCATGCAACACTGTCTGGGAGGTTGCATGCAACACTATCTGGGAGAAGGTTGCATGCAACACTATCTGGGAGAAGGTTGCATGCAACACTATCTGGGAGAAGGTTGCATGCAACATTATCTGGGAGGTTGCATGCAACACTTCTGGGAGAAGGTTGCCTGCAACACTCTCTGGGAGAAGGTTGCATGCAGCACAATCTGGGAGGAGGTTGCATGCAACACTGGGAGGTTGCATGAAATACTATCCATGTGGGAGAAGGTTGCCTGCAACACTGTTTGGGAGAAGGTTGCATGCAGCACTGTCTATCTGGGAGAAGGTTGCATGCAACACTGTCTGGGAGGTTGCATGCAACACTATCTATCTGGGAGATGGTTGCATGAAACACTGGGAGATTGCATGCAACACTGTCTATCTGGGAGAAGGCTGTATGCAACACTGTCTTTCTTGGAGAAGGTTGCATACAACACTGTCTATCTGGGAGAAGTTGCATGCAACACTATCTGGGAGAAGTTGCATGCAACACTGTCTATCCCGGAGGTTGCATTCAACACTATCTGGGAGAGGGTTGTATGCAGCACTGTCTATCTGGGGGAAGGTTGCATGCAACACTGTCTGGGAGGTGGCATGCAGCACTGCCTACCTGGGAGAAGGTTGCATGCAACATTGTCTATCTGGGAGAAGGTTGCATACAACACTATCTGGGAGAAGGTTGCATGCAACATTATCTGGGAGAAGGTTGCATGCAACACTGTTTATCTAGAAGATTGCATGCAATATTATCTATCTGGGAGAAAGTAGCATGCAACACTGTCTATCTGGGAGAAGTTACATGCAACACTGTCTATCCGTGAGATTGCATTCAACACTGTCTATCTGGGAGAGGGTTGTATGCAGCACTGTCTATCTGTGAGAAGGTTGCATGTAACACTGTTTATCCGGGAGAAGTTGCATGCAACACTGTCTATCCGGGAGGTTCCATTCAACACTATCTGGGAGAGGGTTGTATGCAGCATTGTCTATCTGGGGGAAGGTTGCATGCAACACTCTCTACCTTGGAGGTTGTATGCAACACTATATCTGGGAGAAGGTTGTATGCAACAGTGTCTATCTGGGAGAAGGTTGCATGCAACATTGTCTATCTGGGAGAAGGTTGAATACAACACTGTCTATCTGGGAGAATGCTGCATGCAACACTATCAGGAAGGTTGCATGCAACACTATCTGGGAGAACTCTGCATGCAACAGTATCTAGGAAGTTGCATGCAACACTATCTGGGAGAAATCTGCATGAAATACTGTCTGGGAGAATGCTGCATGCAACAATGTCTAAGAACATAAGAACATAAGAACGAAGGAACACTGCAGAAGGCCTACTGGCCCATGCGAGGCAGGTCCAAGTCTCCTACCGGCTTAAGCCAATGCACCCAACCTAGTCAGGTCAGGTCACATTGACTTAAGGGAGGAACACGGCAACCGACCTGTTAGCACAAGCTATCAGGTCTAACTCACACCCACCCACATCTACTCATGTATTTATCCAACCTATTTTTAAAGCTACACAACGTTCTGGCCTCTATAACGGTACTTGGGAGTTTGTTCCACTCATCCACAACTCTATTACCAAACCAGTACTTTCCTATATCCTTCCTGAATCTGAATTTTTCCAACTTAAAACCATTGCTGCGAGTCCTGTCTAGGCTAGATATTTTCAGCACACTATTTACATCCCCTTTATTTATTCCTGTCTTCCATTTATACACCTGGGGAGGTTGCATGCAACACTGTCTATCTGGGAGAAGGTTGCATGCAACATTGTCTATCTGAGAGGTTGCATGCAACACTGTCTATGAGAAGGCTGCATGCAACACTGTCTAACTGGGAGAAGGTTGCATGCAACACTCTATCTGGGAGAAGGCTGCATGCAACACTATCTGGGAGAAGGTTGTATGCAACATTGTCTCTCCGGGAGAAGGTTGCATGCAACATTGTCTATCTGGAAGGTTGCATGCAACATTGTCTATGAGAAGGTTGCATGCAACACTGTCTATCTGGGAGAAGGCTGCATGCAACACTATGTGGGAGAAGGTTCCATGCAGCACTGTATATGGGAGAAAATTGCATGCAATACTATCTGGGAGATGGCTGCATGCAACACTAACTGGGAGAAGGTTACATGCAACACTGTATCAGGGAGAAGGTTGCATGCAACACTAACTGGGAGAAGGTTGCATGCAACACTGTGTCTGGAAGAAGGTTGCATGCAACACTGTGTCTGGAAGAAGGTTGCATGCAACACTGTATCTGGGAGAAGGTTGCATGCAACACTGTATCTGGGAGAAGGTTGCATGCAACACTGTGTCTGGGAGAAGGTTGCATGCAACACTGTATCTGGGAGAAGGTTGCATGCAACATTGTCTCTCTCTGGAAAGATTCGCACAACATTAACTTTCTGGGAGATTTGTATATTTCAGCCGATTCTCTTATTACTTTTACCAAATGTATATTTTCTTTACAATATGAACTATATCTGTACATCGTTTAAAATAATCTGCCATGAGAATTTGGAGAGAAGTTTACTTATCGTGTTATCGGAAATGGAAGAAGTTATGAGATTTACAGAATGTCATGACCTCTGAAATTATTTCGTGACCTTAACGAAAACTTACATACAATCACGTTTATTAATAACATGATAAAATTATCCCTGAAAGCAAAAATAAGAACATTTAAACTAACAAGAACACACAACACTATTACACCAACCTAAAATAACAATCACCAGTTAAATTATAAAGTATTAAATAGTCAACAGAAAAAGGTTCCCTACAATTCCGGGGTCCTTACAGCTAGCTAGATAATTATCAAATGTCGATTTAGTCGAAAATGCCAAAGCTGAATACCAGCACTTGAGATGTGTTCCTCAGTCTGTCACACGTCACGAGTCACAGAGCAGCAGGAACAGTGAAGCTGTGTACCAACACTTGAGATGTGTTCCTCAGTCTGTCACACGTCACGAGTCACAGAGCAGCAGGAACAGTGAAGCTGTGTACCAACACTTGAGATGTGTCACAGAGCAGCAGGAGCAGTGAAGCTGAGTACCAACACTTGAGATGTGTTCCTCAGTCTGCCACACGTCACGAGTCACAGAGCAGCAGGAACAGTGAAGCTGTGTACCAGCACTTGAGATGTGTTCCTCAGTCTGCCACACGTCACGAGTCACAGAGCAGCAGGAACAGTGAAGCTGTGTACCAGCACTTGAGATGTGTTCCTCAGTCTGCCACACGTCACGAGTCACAGAGCAGCAGGAACAGTGAAGCTGTGTACCAGCACTTGAGATGTGTTCCTCAGTCTGCCACACGTCACGAGTCACAGAGCAGCAGGAACAGTGAAGCTGAGTACCAACACTTGAGATGTGTTCCTCAGTCTGTCACACGTCACGAGTCACAGAGCAGCAGGAACAGTGAAGCTGTGTACCAACACTTGAGATGTGTTCCTCAGTCTGTCACACGTCACGAGTCACAGAGCAGCAGGAACAGTGAAGCTGTGTACCAACACTTGAGATGTGTTCCTCAGTCTGTCACACGTCACGAGTCACAGAGCAGCAGAAGCACCAGCCAGCACTTGGCTATGAGTGAGGTGTGTTTGCTTAATCTACAGTCTATAGGTAATCATCTTTTAGTGGCGATTCTTGTAGCAAGAGTGAGGTTCAAACACCCAAATATTGTCGAACCTTGTATACCTTGCTGCTTGTTTGTACGGCACACCGGGTATACCGCTTCTTGAAAAATAAACTTATTTCCTCAGCCCCTGAGGTTGCTGTGAGAATGAAGACTATTAAAGAAAACACCGTATATAGCATTCGTCTGATAATTGCATGACGTTCTTGTGAATGACCACAGGTAATTATGTATATTTATATCTTTCCTCACTGTACTGTAGCTAGAGATTTCACACTTTCGTGCAGGATTTTTTTCTTTATGTAGACAAGGTACTATGTGGGCTCGAATGTGGGTTCTCAAATTAGAAGCGGAAGATGATACACAACAGTAGTGTTTTGGGATTTTGTGAAAACTTTGCTTAGAACCAACAGATTACAAAACCGAATAGAAATTAAAAAAAAAAACAATGGATTTGATCTTCACGAATAACGAAAAACTAATGAGATACATAACAATCACAAATACAATATACTTTGGTAACATCATAGAAATCCAAATAAGTATAAATGCAGCGGTGAAACCTTCAGAAACAGTATACGAGAAGGAATCTTTAGTGAATTTCACTGCAACACACACAGAACCGACTAGAACAACATAAATAAAGATGACCCTGGGAAAGTCATGAGCACCCTCATGACCCTGGGAAAGTCATGAGCACCCTCATGACCCTGGGAAACAGTCTCAATGAGCACCCTCATGACCCTGGGAAACAGTCTCAATGAGCACCCTCATGACCCTGGGAAACAGTCTCAATGAGCACCCTCATGACCCTGGGAAACAGTCATGAGCACCCTCATGACCCTGGGAAACAGTCATGAGCACCCTCATGACCCTGGGAAACAGTCATGAGTACCCTCACGACCTTGGGAAACAGTCATGAGCACCCTCATGACCCTGGGAAACAGTCATGAGCACCCTCATGACCCTGGGAAACAGTCATGAGCACCCTCATGACCCTGGGAAACAGTCATGAGCACCCTCATGACCCTGGGAAACAGTCATGAGCACCCTCATGACCCTGGGAAACAGTCATGAGCACCCTCATGACCCTGGGAAACAGTCATGAGTACCCTCATGACCTTGGGAAACAGTCATGAGCACCCTCATGACCCTGGGAAACAGTCATGAGGACCCACATGACCTTGGGAAACAGTCATGAGCACCCTCATGACCCTGGGAAACAGTCATGAGTACCCTCATGACCTTGGGAAACAGTCATGAGCACCCTCATGACCCTGGGAAACAGTCATGAGCACCCTCATGACCCTGGGAAACAGTCATGAGTACCCTCATGACCTTGGGAAACAGTCATGAGCACCCTCATGACCCTGGGAAACAGTCATGAGCACCCTCATGACCCTGGGAAACAGTCATGAGCACCCTCATGACCCTGGGAAACAGTCATGAGCACCCTCATGACCCTGGGAAACAGTCATGAGCACCCTCATGACCCTGGGAAACAGTCATGAGCACCCTCATGACCCTGGGAAACAGTCATGAGCACCCTCATGACCCTGGGAAACAGTCATGAGTACCCTCATGACCCTGGGAAGCAGTCATGAGCACCCTCATGACCCTGGGAAGCATTCACGAGCACCCTCATGACCCTGGGAAACAGTCATGAGCACCCTCATGACCCTGGGAAACAGTCATGAGCACCCTCATGACCCTGGGAAACAGTCATGAGCACCCTCATGACCCTGGAAAACAGTCATGAGCACCCTCATGACCCTGGGAAACAGTCATGAGCACCCTCATGACCCTGAGAAACAGTCATGAGCACCCTCATGACATTGGGAAACAGTCATGAGCACCCTCATGACCCTGGGAAACAGTCATGAGCACCCTCATGACCCTGAGAAACAGTCATGAGCACCCTCATGACCCTGGGAAACAGTCATGAGCACCCTCATGACCCTGGGAAACAGTCATGAGCACCCTCATGACCCTGGGAAACAGTCATGAGCACCCTCATGAAACTGGGAAACAGTCATGAGCACCCTCATGACCCTGGGAAACAGTCATGAGCACCCTCATGACCCTGGGAAAGTCATGAGCACCCTCATGACCCTGGGAAACAGTCATGAGCACCCTCATGACCCTGGGAAAGTCATGAGCACCCTCATGACCCTGGGAAACAGTCATGAGCACCCTCATGAAACTGGGAAACAGTCATGAGCACCCTCATGACCCTGGGAAACAGTCATGAGCACCCTCATGACCCTGGGAAAGTCATGAGCACCCTCATGACCCTGGGAAACAGTCATGAGCACCCTCATGACCCTGGGAAACAGTCATGAGCACCCTCATGACCCTGGAAAACAATCATGAGCACCCTCATGACCCTGGGAAACAGTCATGAGCACCCTCATGACCCTGGGAAACAGTCATGAGCACCCTCATGACCCTGGGAAACAGTCATGAGCACCCTCATGACCCTGGGAAGCAGTCATGAGCACCCTCATGACCCTGGGAAACAGTCATGAGCACCCTTATGACCCTGGGAAACAGTCATGAGCACCCTCATGACCCTGGGAAACAGTCATGAGCACCCTCATGACCCTGGGAAGCAGTCATGAGCACCCTCATGACCCTGGGAAACAGTCATGAGCACCCTTATGACCCTGGGAAACAGTCATGAGCACCCTCATGACCCTGGGAAACAGTCATGAGCACCCTCATGACCCTGGGAAACAGTCATGAGCACCCTCATGACCCTGGGAAGCAGTCATGAGCACCCTCATGACCCTGGGAAACAGTCATGAGCACCCTTATGACCCTGGGAAACAGTCATGAGCACTCTCATGACCCTGGGAAGCAGTCATGAGCACCCTCATGACCCTGGGAAACAATCATGAGCACCCTCATGACCCTGGAAAAGTCATGAGCACCCTCATGACCCTGTGAAACAGTCATGAGCACCCTCATCACCCTGGGAAACAGTCATGAGCACCCTCATGACCCTGGGAAACAGTCATGAGCACCCTCATGACCTTGGGAAACAGTCATGAGCACCCTCATGATCCTGGGAAACAGTCATGAGCACCCTCATGACCCTGGGAAACAGTCATGAGCACCCTCATGACCCTGAGAAACAGTCATGAGGACCCTCATGACCCTGAGAAGCAGTCATTAGCACCCTCATGACCCTGGGAAACAGTCATTAGCACCCTCATGACCCTGGGAAACAGTCATGAGCACCCTCATGACCCTGAGAAACAGTCATGAGCACCCTCATGACCCTGGGAAACAGTCATGAGCACCCTCATGACCCTGGGAAACAGTCATGAGCACCCTCATGACCCTGTGAAACAGTCATGAGCACCCTCATGACCCTGGGAAACAGTCATGAGCACCCTCATGATCCTGGGAAACGGTCATGAGCACCCTCATGACCCTGGGAAACAGTCATGAGCACCCTCATGACCCTGAGAAACAGTCATGAGCACCCTCATGACCCTGAGAAACAGTCATGAGCACCCTCATGACCCTGGGAAACAGTCATGAGCACCCTCATGACCCTGGGAAACAGTCATGAGCACCCTCATGACCCTGAGAAACAGTCATGAGCACCCTCATGACCCTGGGAAACAGTCATGAGCACCCTCATGATCCTGGGAAACGGTCATGAGCACCCTCATGACCCTGGGAAACAGTCATGAGCACCCTCATGACCCTGGGAAACAGTCATGAGCACCCTCATGACCCTGGGAAAGTCATGAGCACCCTCATGATCCTCGGAAACGTCTTCTGCTTTGGGAACTCGGCCCTCATCAGTCTGTTTTTTAAGGAATCATCCTTCATCCAAGCCAGCATAGGCGGTCTGTCAGGAAAGAATTCCCACCAGGATGCCTCTTGGAATTCTTCATTCGCCCAGTCCCAAAGCTGTGTCAGTTCTTCTCTTAGATTATTCGCCCAGTCCTGGCTGTACATCGTCGTCAGGATCGATCTGCTGTCCCCCATGTCTCGTCCTCGGTTCCAGTAGTTGAAGTCTTTCTATCGTCCTTAGCTTTTCCTCGGCCTGTAGTAAGCAGTTTTCTGTGTATCCCCTCTTTCTGAAAAAATTCCAAATGTCCTGTAGAGCTGTCCCATAGTGTTTTTTCCTCACTGCAGATGCGTCGGATCCTAAGTGCTGGAGAGAAAGGAAGAGAACGTTTCAATGTTGTTGGATGTGATGAAGACAAATGATGGTATTGGTGGGAGTTTCCTGGTTTATAGTATGTTCTGCTGTGTAGAAAGCGCTCCTCGTTGAGGTAAACCAGGGTGTCCAGGAAAGGCAATTCCTTGTCATTAGATTCCGAAGTGAATCTGAGTGAAGGGTGAGCCCTATTGGCCCAATCCACTAATCTTTCTATGCTTTCGTTCCCTCCTTCGATAAGAACAAAAATTTCATCGATATACCTCTTGTATAGTAGTGTAGGTGGGCTAGAGTGTGACTGGTTTCGTTCCAACTTACAGTGTACAAATATTTCGGCAACTGCTACACTAACAGACGCCCCTATTGTTGTGCCCGTCTTCTGTCTGTACACCATATTATCAGACTTTAGAATTGTGTCTTGCATTATATGTAGAAGAGCTTCTTTCGCTAGGTTTTTATTAGGTGGTCTTCGTATTTCCAATTCCTTGAGTTCTGTTCTGATCTTGTCTAAGTACTCGGCGTAGAAGTCGGCCACTGTACCTGCTGCTTCCTCCTGGGGTATGGATGGGTACAGGGACTCTATGCCGAGTGAGACCAGTCGCAGGTTGTCTGAGGCTTTTCCCATCTTCTTCCTCGCATCTTCTAGGATTTTCAGAAAATGTGTTGTGTCTTTTAATCTGTCAGGGAGAAGCTTCAAAAGTGGCATTAGCAACACTGTCATCATTTTATCTAGTGGTCTGGCTGGAGCTGCACACCCTGAAAGTACCGGTCTGGGAGCTGCACACCCTGAAAGTACCGGTCTGGGAGCTGCACACCCTGAAAGTACCGGTCTGGTTTTGAAGGTGTCCAGTTCCGTGTCCATATCTTTGTGTTTTAGGTAAGAAATACATGCTAGGGATTTTTATTTAAATGTTAAAAGCGTAACCCATCTTCCACTTATACACTTCGATCATGTCTCCCCTCATTCTTCGTCTTACAAGTGAATGTAGTTTAAGAGTCTTCAGTCGTTCTACGTACGGACTTCTGTTGCTTGCACTTCTTGATATAAATCCCAGTAATCTGTTTGCTTTGTTACGTACGCTTAGGCATTGCTCTCTTGGTTTAAGGTTGCTGCTCACCATAACCCCCAAGTCCTTTTCGCAATCTGTATGGCTAAGTTCTACATCATTTAACTGATAAGTACTAGGGTGATGGACACTCCCGAGCTTCAGAACCTTGCATTTATCTACATTGAACTGCAACTGTCACTTTTCTGACCAGGAATTGAGTTTGTCTAAATCCTCCTGAAGTTCCCTGACATCTAAGTTTGAATCAGTTATCCTACCTATCTTTGTGTCATCGGCGAATTTGCTCATATCACTAGTAATTCCCTCATCAAATTTATTGATATATATTATAAACAACCGGCCCAAGACTGATCCCTGTGGAACGCCACTTTTTACAGATCCCCACTCGGATTTAACCCCATTTAAGCATACTCTCTGCTTCCTATTAGTGAGCCATGTCTAGATCCATGACAGCACTTTTTCCCCAGTGCCATGAGCTGCCATCTTCTTTAAAAGTCTCAGGTGCGGTACTCCATCAAAAGCCTTACTAAAATCTAAATAAACAATATCGAATTCTTTATCATGATCAACGGCCTCAAAAGCTTTACTGAAGAAGGTTAATAAATTAGTTAGGCAGGAACGGCCCCTCGTGAATCCATGCTGAGTATCATTAATCAAGCTATGTTTATCCAGATGGCTTCTTATATTATCAGCTATAATTGACTCTAGTAATTTGCCTACAATTGAGGTCAGGCTTATTGGGCGGTAATTTGACGGTAATGACTTGTCCCCTGCTTTAAAAATAGGAATTACATTAGCCATCTTCCACATATCAGACACTACACCTGTTTGAAGAGAAATATTAAAAATATTAGTCATTGGTTCACAAAGTTCCATTTTACATTCTTTAAGAACCCTTGAAAAAAGTTCATCAGGGCCCGGGGATTTATTTTGCTTAATCGGTCTATCTGTTTGATAACCATTTCGCTAGTGACTGTCATATTGCATAATTTATCATCTTCGAGCCCACTGTAAAAATTAATTACTGTGATATTGTTAGTGTCTTCCTGAGTGAAAACCGAGAGAAAATAATTATTAAGAATATAGCACATTTCGTTCTCCTTGTCAGTAAGTTGTCCAGAGTTATTTTTAAGGGGACCTATTTTATCTCTAACTTTTGTTCTATAAATCTGGAAAAAACTTTTTGGGTTAGTTTTCGAATCCCTAGCAGCTTTAATTTCATAGTCCCGTTTAGCTTTTCTTATCCCATTTTTAACATCCCTCTTAATGTCAATATATTGATTCAAAAAATGACCCTCACCTCTTAAGATTCGCCTATAAATTCCTTTTTTCTGTCCTAAAAGATATTTGAGCCTATTTTTCATCCATTTTGGGTCATTTCTATTCGATCTAATTTCCTTATATGGGATAAATGTCTTTTGGGCAGCATGTATTGTGTTAAGAAAGCTGTCATACTGATAGCTCTCTTCGTTACCACAGTCCACAGATGATAAGTGTTCTCTAAGCCCATTGTAATCTGCTAAGTGAAAATCTGGGACCAGTACTGAATTATCCCTACTGTCATACTTCCATTCTATGCTAAAGGTAATTGATTTGTGATCGCTTGTGCCGAGTTCCTGTGTAATTTCTAAATTATTAACAAGGGTTTCCTTGTTTGCCAAAACCAAGTCAAGCAGGTTATTTCCCCCTGTAGACTCTGTCACAAACTGCTTCAAAAAACAATCCTGAACTACTTCTAGGAATTCGTTTGATTCTAAATTCGCAGTCAAGAAATTCCAATCAATATTCCAATCAAGGAGGCCTGGTCACAGACCGGGCCGCGGGGGCGTTGACCCCCGAAACTCTCTCCAGGTAAATATGACTAAAGTTAAAGTCTCCTAGAATTACTACATTATCGTGCCTTGTGGCCCTAACAATTTCCTCCCATAGTAATCTCCCTTGGTCCCTATCTAAGTTTGGGGGACGGTATATCACACCTAAAATCAATTTTTCATGCCCCTCTGAAAATTCTATCCAAACAGACTCTGTATGTGTTACTTCAGACTTAATACCCGTTTTTATGCAACAGTTCAAGCGATCTCGGACTTGCACATGAGTTAATTGAATTATCAAAGCTTATTGCTTGGGTAGAATTGAAAATTGGGATGAGTAAATATTTTGTTAGTGGGATGGACTATGAAGGACCTGCCTAGCATGGTCCAACAGGCCTTCTGCAGTGCTCCTCCTTTCTTATATTATGTTCTTATGGACCACGGGCGGGGTTAGAACTCGCGGGTTCCAACCCAGCCCGTGGTATGGTTTGACTGTTATTATTGCAACCCATGGAGAGTCTTGGTTTTGACCGGGGCTCCGTCCAGGCCTCTCGCCAGCCTTCAGAGAAGTGGACCAGACCCATGGCGCTTTAGATCCACACTCCACAACAACAGAAAACGTTAACGATTTCTCTCGCTGATTTCACTAGCCGCCAAGCATTATATGCCATGGTGATGTGTCGTTCTAGGGTGTCAGGGATATGGTCTGCTTCACTAGAAGCTGACTAGTCGTGGATTTATTCCTAGCTAGCCACAGAGGTTTTTTTTCGAACTTGTTTCCTTGGTTGAACTGATATTTGTATTCCGTTAAATAAGTTTATTTAAGTACAGGTACACATGGTTTAGAAAAACACGTAAGCAAACACTATGACATATTTATTAGAAAACGTTTGGGTCCTGGGACCTAGATCAAGGTCCCAGGACCGAAACGTTTTCTAATAAATATGTCATAGTATTTGCTTACGTGTCTTTCTAAACCAACTTGTCGGTATTTATTACCAAGGTTTATACCACAGGTACACATAAATACAATTATCATACCTAGTACATAAGTGTAAATTACCAAGGATAACCTAGTGTTGAAGGCGGTATCCAATGGAAGGAGAATGAAACTAGTGTCATAGCGTTCCTTTCTCCATGTGTAGCTAGTGCTAGGTAGAAATATGTCTAGTTATTCCAGTGGCTATCAGGAGTTTTTTTTTCGCATTTTTTGGCGTGTTGGCTTAAAGCACAAGTGGTCAGGCTTGCTTCTCTGAAGGCTGAAAGAGTGTCATGGGTTCGATCCCCGGCCAACCACACAGGTTAGCAGTGTACCACGGTGTAGCAGTGCAACACGGGGTTGCAGTATATCAGGGTGTAGCAGTGTATTACGGGGCAGCAGTGTATCACGGGGTAGCTGTGTACTATGGGGTAACAGTGTACCATGGGGTAGCACTGTACCACAGGGTAGCAGTGCACCAGGGGGCCGTGGTGTACCATGGGGTAGCAGTGCACCATTGTCAGTAGTGTTACTGTGTGCTTGTGTAGTATACTTAGATAATCCCAGCTACTTCATAGATATGCTCCCTTGCTAAAGTTGTGTAGACAAGGCTGGAGAATGCTGGCTTGGCTGTGGGTTAGCATCCCATAGGGCTCCCAAGCGGTCACACATAATATCCAACTGGCTTGGTAGAATTAATCTCCTTATATCTACTTAATCTTCACAATCACGCCCACACTGCTGTCACCATTTATTGTGGGGATTCATCAGGAGATACTGGAGTAAGAGTTACACACTGGATGTCTTGGAGGCATATAATTAAGAGTCTAGAAAGTATTTCAACTGTGTCTACTATATCAACTTCCTGATGTTCCATTTTTTTTTTTTGAGTGTTCACATTCTCTCCTAATTCTGAGATTTAATAGTAAAAGACTTGTGTGCACCAAGTCTGCCTTTTCTGTTAAACACTTTTTCCTCTGTAAATATACTTCCTACCTGTATTCATGTGATATACTTCTGTATAACACATGAACACAGATTGATCAATCTTCTCTTTGTCTTCATTGATCTCTTTTGTTAATCTGTACCACCACTGATTCTATCACAATTCGTAATGCATTACATTCAGTTATCATCCTTATGTATAGTTCTTTATGTTCAACTGTTGTGTACATTGATATTGTATAGAATCAGCCCAGAGCCGTAATGCCATACGTTAGCGTCGCCAAGCTGTCAGTAGTGTTACTTGTGTAATATACTTAGATAATCCGAGTACTTTATAGCTTGGCTTCCTTCTAGCTGTGACGTCATGAGACCCATCACATGTGAGCAGTAGGCCACAGTGTTCATCCTCAGTTTAACACTAGGCTTAGGCTCAATGGCAGGCTCCTTGGTTACTCCTCTAGACTCTTAATTATACGCCTCCAAGACATCCAACATATGTATTTCTTACTTCAATATCTCCTGATGAACCCCCAAGACACAACAGGGTAGCCGTGTACCACAGGGTAGCAGGGCACCATGGGATAGCAGTGTACCATTGGGTAGCAGTGTACCACAGGGTAGCAGAGTACCACAAGGTAGCAGTGCACCATGGGGTAGCAGTGTGCCATAGGGTAGCAGTGTACTACAGGGTAGCAGTGTACCACAGAGTTGCAGTGTGCCATAGGGTAGCAGTGCATCATGGGGTAGCAGAGTACCACAGGGTAGCAGTGTGCCATAGGGTAGCAGTGTACCACAGGGTAGCAGTGTACCACAGGGTCGCAGTATACCATAGGGTAGTAGTGCACCATGGGATAGCAGTGTACCCTTGGGTAACAGTGCACCAAGGGGTAGCAGTGTACCACAGGGTAGCAGTGTACCACAGGATAGAAGTGCACCATGGGGTAGCAGTGCATCACGGGGTAGCAGTGTACCATGGGGTGGCAGCGCACCACGGGGTAGCAGTGTACCACGGAATAGCAGTGTATTACGGGGTACCAGTGTACCACAGGGTAGCAGTGGTACAAGCTACAAGGTTCAGTAACTCGGGGGACACGTGCAACATTAGGGTCTCGGTGAATCATACATTTGCCGAGTGAAATCTATGCAAGATTCTCCTTGTAAAGTCTCTTTCCCTGTTCGCCCTTTCCCATATTCTTTTTTATCTTCCTCCCTCCACCCTATTCCTTCTTTCTTGCCTCCCCAGAGAGTTACATAGCTGATGAACCATTAATGGAATACTTGATGATATCCTTATTGCCTTACTGAAGTCTGTGTGTCTCGGTTAGTTAGCTGCCTATGTCAGAGTTCCTTGTTTATACACGTGTGGCCTGTTGAATGTGCATGTGTGTACTCGCCTATTTGTGGTTGCAGAGGTCGATTCATAGCTCCTGGCCCCGCCTCTTCACTGATCGCAACAAGCCATCCTTCTCCCTGCTCTATGAGCTTTATCAAACCTCGTCTTAAAACTATGTATGGTTCCTGCATCCACTACATCACTTACCAGACTATTCCACTTCCTGACAACTCTATGACTAAAAAAATACTTCTTAACACCCCTCTGACTCATCTAAGTCTTCAGCTTCCAATTGTGGTCCCTTGTTTCTGTGTCCCATCTCTGGAACATCCTGTCTCTGTCCACCTTGTTAATTCCTCGCAGTACTTTGTATGTCGTTATCATGTCTTCCCAAACCCTCCTGTCCTCCAGTGTTGTCAGGTCGATTTACCAGGGTTGGCCAGACACAAGAAGAACAGAGATAAGGGGCAATGTATATATAATATGAATTGCCAAAAAATCAGTTTTGTCGCCCTCTCTTCAGCTAATCTTTTACTTGCTTTAATTTCTTTTCTTTCCTCTTCGCCCCCCCCCCTACCTCCTCGTTATTTTTAATTTTTGTTTCTGCTGGTCCTCTATACCATATTTAACTCTCTCGGACTTTCCACTTTCCTTGATTTCTTGATCATCTCTCTCTCTCTCTCTCTCTCTCTCTCTCTCTCTCTCTCTCTCTCTCTCTCTCTCTCTCTCTCTCTCTCTCTCTCTCTCTCTCCTTTTTTTCTTCCAGCCCTTTTCTTTCTTCCATTTCCTTCTCCACATTTTCTTCCTGCCCTTCTTTCCCTATCATCTCCTTTCTCTTTCCTCCTTTCATTATCTTTCCCCTCTTACCTTTATTTTATTCTTTTCACTTTCTTTCCCTTTTTGTTTTCTTCTCCTTTTCTTAGAGTTTATCTTGTTCTTCCTCCTCTTCGCTTCTACCCTCTTCCCTCTTCCTTCAGTGCCACCATCTCTCCCCCACCACTGCTACCATCCCAGCTACCCACCCCAGCAACCCTCCTCAGCTACCCACCACACCTACCCATCCCACCTACCAACCCCAGCTACCCAACCCAGGCTACCCACCCCAGGCTACCCACCCCAGCTACCCAGCCGGGCCCCATCTCCTCGGCTACCCACCCCAGCTATACGCTCCTAGCTACCCACCCAGCTACCCACCCAGCTACCCACCCAGCAATCCACCCGAGCTACCCACCCCAGCTACCCACCCCAGGCTACCCACCCAAGCAACCCACTCCAGGCTACCCACCTCAGGCTACCCACCCCAGGCTACCAACCCCGGCTCCACCTCCTCGGTCGACTTTCATTTTCTGGCGGAAACTGCAGGGTTGTAGGAAGTAGTGGCGGTGTCTGGAGCTGTGGCGGTGTTGCAGACGGCGGCGGTGCAGACGGCGGCGGTGCAGGCTGTGGCTGGCTGGCTGGCTGGTTGCGTAATAGTCCCAGCCTCGATCGAACAACAGTCTAGCCATGCCTCCGGGAACCACCACCACCACCACCACCACCACCACCACCACCACCACCACCACCACCACCACCACCACCACCACCACCACCACCACCACCACCACCACCATCAAGACGGCGACAAGGGAACCGCCTTACTCCATCCCAGCCGCACTCTAGTGATTACAGCTTGTCTGTAATTAAATATTTGTAGTTGCAGAGCTGTGGCTTCAGTAATTTTTATTCATGTATATATATATATATATATATATATATATATATATATATATATATATATATATATATATATATATATATATATATATATATATATATATATATATATATATTAATTTCCAATAGCACTTACTTAATTCTCTCTTTATTTCATTCCATTTAGAGGTAAAATTTTCTTCAGTACCTTCGACTACACTTTTTTCTCAATTTGCAACAGTGGCCTTTTGTTATCATTGTTGCAGGAGCTAAGCAATCTTCTGTATTCTTCCATGTCTCATTATAACCGTAAATGTGGTTATCATGTCTCCTCTTTTCTCGCTACGAGCCAATGTTGGCGTCTAGTGTTAACAACATCTCATTGTAACTCTTACTTTCCCAGCTTTGGCAATCATTGTATATCTCTTGTTCGGATCTCTTCTAAATTATCTACGAATTTTTAGTGTGTGTGTGTGTGTACTCACCTAACTGGACTCACCTAATGGTGGTTGCAGGGTCGAGACTCAGCTCCTGGCCCCGCCTCTTCACTGATCGCTACTAGGTTCTCTCTCTCTCTCTCTGCTCCCTGAGCTTTATCATACCTCGTCTTAAAGCTACGTATGGTTCCTGCCTCCACTACATCATTTTCTAGACTGTTCCACTTCCTGGCAACTTTATGAATGAAGACATACTTCCTAACATCCCTTGACTCATCTGAGTCTTCAACTTCCAATTGTGACCCCTTGTTTCTGTGTCCCATCTCTGGAACATCCTCTCTCTGTCCACCTTATCTATTCCACGTAGTATTTTGGATGTCGTTATCATGTCTCCCCTAACCCTCCTGTCTTCCAGTGTCGTCAGGCCAATTTCCCTTAACCGTTCTTCGTAGGACATTCCCCTTAGCTCCGGAACTAACCTTGTTGCAAACCTTTGCACCTTCTCTAATTTCTTTAACGTGCTCGACCAGGTGTGGGTTCCAAACTGGTGCTGCATACTCCAGTATGGGCCTAACGTACACAGTGTATAGTGTCTTGAACGATTCCTTACTAAGGTATCGGAACGTTATTCTCAGGTTTGCCAGGCGCCCGTATGCAGCAGCAGTTATCTGGTTGATGTGTGCTTCTGGAGACGTGCTCGGTGTTATACTCGCCCCAAGATCTTTCCCCTTGAGTGAGGTTTGCAGTCTTTGTCCACCTAGCCTATAATCTGTCTGCGGTCTTCTTTGCCCTTCCCCAATCTTCATGACTTTGCATTTGGTAGGGTTGAATTCGAGAAGCCAGTTGCTGGACCACGTGTCCAGCTTGTCCAGGTCTCTTTGTAGTCTTGCCTGATCCTCATCTGATTTAATTCTTCTTATTAACTACATATCATCTGCGAACAGGGACACTTCTGAGTCTATCCCTTCCATCATATCATTCACATATACCAAAAATAGCACTGGTCCTAGGACTGATCCCTGTAGGACCCCGCTCGTCACAGGCGCCCACTGTGATACCTCATCACGTACCATGACTCGTTGCCTCCCTGTCAGGTATTCTCTGACAGGGAGGCAACAACGAGTCACGGTATGTGTGTGTTTGTGTTTGTGTATGTGTGTACTCACCTAGTTACTCACCTAGTTGAGGTTGCAGGGGTCGAGTCCTAGCTCCTGGCCCCGCCTCTTCACTGGAGCTAGGACTCGGCCCCTGCAACCTCAACTAGGTGAGTAGGTGAGTGTGTGTGTGTGTGTGTGTGTGTGTGTGTGTGTGTGTGTGTGTGTGTGTGTGTGTGTGTGTGTGTGTGTGTGTGTGTGTGTGTGTGTGCGTGTGTGTGTGTGTGTGTGTGTACGCACTGAGTTACGTTTGCAGGAGTCGGGTCTCACTCAGCTCCTGGCCTTTTAAACTACAAACGCCGGCATTACTGGTTCTTGGCCTCATGGGTCCTATCATACCTACTTACGAGACTGTATGCTGAGTCATCCTCTATCACTTTCTCATTTAGCTCATTTCACTTATATACCTCTCGCCTTTATGCCTCACATTTCAAAATGTCTGTCCCTCAATACTCTGTCAGTCTCTTGAGTATATTGTACATTGTAATCATGACTCTTTTAAAGTCGTCAGGTTCAATCCCTTTAGTCTCTCCTCATAACTCAATCCCTTCAACTTTAGGATTAGCCTTGTTGTAAACTTCTGAATCTTTTTCAGTCTTCATGCTGGTGCTTCATAAGAGGCCTGTAAGTGGTGTCGAGGGTCCTCAAAGACTCTTAAGTGAAAATCAGTTTTTAGATTACCTAACCTTGCATATGCCGATGTCATGCAATTTGTGTGCTCCTCTGGCGATATATTAAGTATGATGTTCATTCTAAGATATTTCTCCTTGGGTAATATTTGTAGCTTCTCACCTCCGTTTCTGGTCTTCTTTCCCCATCTCCAATTTGTATGACCTTGCAGTTGTTTGGAATGAACTCCAGTAACCACTGTTTGTCCAAGTTTTCCTGTTTCTATTTTCTTCCGTTTTTATTCTTATTAGATTTACGTCAGTGGCAAACAATGATACACATGACTTAGTTCCCTCCGCAGGGTCATATATGTATTAAGAACTGAAGTGGTTATCGTACTGATCTTGGGGAACCCCACTTGTTATATTTTCTCATCTTGAAACGTATGTTCTTACCTTCACCCTTTGTCTTCAGTTTGTTAGATATTCCTTGATGCACTGTAGGACTTCACCTGGTATCCTTGCTTGCTCTAACTTATGAACCTCTGGTAGGATACAGTGCAAAAAACTTTACTGCGGTCCACGAATATGTAATCGACTATTCTTTGATCTCGGTTATTTTCTCATAAAGTTCCAGAGGTTAGTAAGGCAGGACTTGCTTTACTAAATCAATGATAGTTTTCTATAACAATGTCCCTCGTCTTTAAGTGTTGAATCATCTTTTTCCTCATAATATTTTCCAGTGCTCTGAACAGCATACATAGTAGTGATACTGGTACGTAGTTCAGTGTCTCTTGTCTGTTCCCCTACTGGTACTACATTTCCAATTTTCCTGCTATGCGGTGGTTTTCCCTTCTCTAAGGACATCTAGACACAGTTCTCCCGCTCCTTCTTTCAATATTTATGGTGATATATTTCAGGCTTCATGTCTTTTGACGTATTTAACTCTAGTAGTTTCATTACTTCTCCTACTGATGATAATTCTAATCAATTTTTGCTAGTTAACCTTTCTATCTCTTTTTTCTGGCACCGTCCCCGTCTCTTCGGTGAATACCTCGTCCAGCCTTCTGCTTAATTCCTCATCAGCCTCTATCTGCTATGAACATTCCTCTCTTCTTCAACCTTATTACCTGGTCTTTTACATTCGCCTTCTTTGTTATTTGGCTGTACTGTAGTTTGGCCTATGTTGCTATGTCATTCTCAATCTGACACACTCTTTCGCTACTTATTCTTACATAATTACTTCTAGCTTTACTGCTTATCTCCCACATCTCTATTGTCCTCTGTATTCTGCACTTTTCCATGTATTTTTCCTCCTTCCTTTGGCCTCTGTACTTCTTATTAATCTAATCATTCTCTGTATTTTGACTTCCAGCCTCTCCTACTGTTGCTTCCAGGCACTTTCTAGGGAGGACCTTCATTATCTCAGAGGTGTCTGACTGTTCAGTTCACTGTCCCATTAAATTCCATATAAAAAATCTCTCATTCCTGCTTAGTGTACTCTTCTGTAATATGGTGTACTACTGATACCTCCCTTTATCCACACTCCCACTTCTATAAAATATTCGAAACTAAGCACCATGGGGGAGGAGGGGGGTTCACTAACCCCTGGTGAAAGTTCTTATTCAGTTTCGCCTATGTCAGATATGCTTAAGGTGATAAACATGTCGAGTCAAGCTGGTTAGTTTTCTGCCCTCATTTTTGTGGTTCTTGTGATGTGTTGGGTAATAAAATTTTTGCAATACATTCTGACCACCAGTCAATTTCTTTATGACTGAAATCACCTACAGCCAGCAGCCTTGCCTCGGTCTTACTCGCTCTCTGTGTTTTCTATAGAATTTATGTTATGGCTCTGTTCTTCTTGTGTGCCGCTTCTGTCTTATGTTGTTCAGTAGGGGGTTGAATATCACTGCAACCATTACTGTGCATCCCTAATCATTAGTTTTATTATATAGTTATTGAGAATCATTAGTATCCATGTTTCTCAGCTCCTCAAAACTCCACTGATGCTTTACAATGCTACCACTCCTCCTCCTCTTCTTCCTCCTCCTCCTCTTCCTCCTCCTCCTCCTTCTCAATTCACTCTCTATTCTCACAATGATGTACCCCTTTAAAATTAATGTATTATTTATCATTCCTGAATGTTTTGTCTCTAAGATAACTATAATGTGTGGATGCTCCTATACTACTCTGTTCTCTAATTCACCACTTTTATTTGTGATTACACAATGATTTTTTTTATCATTCTTTTAATGTTGGGAATCCTGGTATTGAGACCGGTATCTAGGAGTGCAAGTAGGAGAGAAGGGATTAGTGTAGATAGCATGGGAAGGGAAGGGAAGCGAAATGGTATTATTAGGGTTGTCTTGGAAGATGAGAGGGGTGGAGGTTGAAGTGAATGTGGGACAGAGAAAGTAGCTGGACATTGAGTGTTATTCAGATTGGAGAGGGTAGGAAAGAGAAGGGAGGGGAGATACGTAATTGTGGCAGTAAGGAGGGAAATAAGTTGGAGAAAATAAAGGAGAACTGGATGGCTGGGTGAAGAGGGTGAGAGAGTGAGGGGATGGGAAGGCAGTGAAGGATTTACCGATAAGCTGACTGAACCCTGACTACCAAGAGTTCTCAAATCGTTAACTCTTTGTTTCTTAACCATTGGGTCAGTCGCTCCTCGATCTCTAACATCCGATGACTTGACACATGGCCACAAATACTTCCTTGCAAACTATTTTGACTGTGATATGAAAACACAAAGTTTTAAGTTGTTTTCATATTTTGGGGAATATTTATTTTTGAAAAATTAATTTAAACAACATGGTGGCAATGGGCCAGGAGCAGCAGTCGTACAATCAATCGACGATCTGACTCTAACGTTAAAATTTTATTTCTAATGGTTAACTGAAGTGTAATGAACACTTGTCAGTGATCAATAATAACCCACATGGAGACAGAAACTCAGATTAATTGATCTGTATATTTCGATCCCCTTCTGGGATCTTCTTCAGTAGATTTCTAATGGTAAAATTTAATTTTCATTTCCCCTTTAGGGATTGCAATAAAGGAACCCCCTAAAGGGGTTGCTGTAAAGAGACCCTATAAAGGGGCCACCTAAGGGCACCCCCAAAAAATGTTCCCCTTAGGGTCATTAAGCCTCTAAATCCGCTACTATGCGAGGGAGCGAGGATATAGGTGTGTGTGTGTGTGTGTGTGTGTGTGTGTGTGTGTGTGTATGTGTGTGTGTGTGTGTGTGTGTGTGTGTGTGTGTGTGTGTATGTGTGTGTGTGTGTGTGTGAATGTGTGTGTGTGTGTGTGTGTGTGTGTGTGTGTGTGTGTGTGTGTGTGTGTGTGTGTGTGTGTGTGTGTGTGTGTGTGAGTGAGTGTGTGTGTGTGTGTGTGTGTGTGTGTGTGTGTGTGTGTGTGTGTGTGTGTGTGTGTGTGTGTGTGTGTGTGTGTGTGTGTGTGTGTGTGTCTGTGTGTTCACCTAGTTGCACTTGCAGCGGTCGATTCATAGATTCTAGTGCTGCCCTCTTAACTCCTGTCGACCAGATTTATTTACCTCTGACCTCGAGGCCGCGATTACACCATCTCTTGAACCTGTGTTTACTTCCTCGTCCTCTGGTGTGTCCCACTACCCAGTCTCAGACTGAGACTGAAAAAAAAGAAATAGCTTTTACGGTCTCTGTGACCCATTAGCTTCTTCAGCTGCCATCTATACTCTCAGGCTGCCTCTCCTAGCATTTCACTCTGTCCCTATCCTGAGAGGTCTGAGTGTTATCCCTGGTCCTCTTCTTCCAGGGATGTTAGGGTGATGTCATCTCTGGTCCTCCTCTTCCAGAGTTGTTAGGGTGATGTCATCCCTCGTCCTCTTCCAGGGTTGTTAGGGTGATGTCATCCCTCGTCCTCTTCCAGGGTTGTTAGGGTGATGTCATCCCTCGTCCTCTTCCAGGGTTGTTAGGGTGATGTCATCCCTCGTCCTCTTCCAGGGTTGTTAGGGTGATGTCATCTCTGGTGCTCCTCTTCCAGGGTAGTTAAGGTGATGTCATCCCTTGTCCTCTTCCAGGGTTGTTAGGGTGATGTTATCCCTCGTCCTCTTCCAGGGTTGTTAGGGTGATGTCATCCCTGGACCACCTCTTCCAGGGTTGTTAGGGTGATGTCATCCCTGGTGCTCCTCTTCCAGGGTTGTTAGGGTGATGTCATCCCTCGTCCTCTTCCAGGGTTGTTAGGGTGATGTCATCCCTCGTCCTCTTCCAGGGTTATTAGGGTGATGTCATCCTTGGACCACCTCTTCCAGGGCTGTTAGGGTGATGTCATCCCTGGTGCTCCTCTTCCAGGGTTGTTCTAAGACTAGGGGTCATTGTGGGGAAGGTTTCTTGCAGTGGAGTGAGGATTGTTGGTATAGTTGAGGGAAGATGGAAAGTAGTAGGTGGTGTTTGGGAGGAGGGTAAGGGTGAAGGGTAGGTGTGGGGAGGTCATTGCAGTGGAAGGGATCAGAATTGTGGGTGTAGGTGAGGGAAGTTGGGGGACAGGGTGTGCCTGATCTTGAGTTATTGTGTTTGAGTGGGAAGGAAGGTTGAGGCTTGAGCAGTGTTTGTCAGGACAGCGACGTGTCACCACGACGCTCACATTCTCCACCTTTCAGCACTTTTTCTATTATTTTCTTCTGTAGTTGTCTGTGTGTGTGTGTGTGTGTGTGTGTGTGTGTGTGTGTGTGTGTGTGTGTGTGTGTGTGTGTGTGTGTGTGTGTGTGTGTGTGTGTATATGTGTGTGTGTGTGTGTGTGTGTGTGTGTGTGTGTGTGTGTGTGTGTGTGTGTGTGTATGTGTGTGTGTGTGTGTGTGTGTGTGTGTGTGTGTGTGTGTGTGTGTGTGTGTGTGTGTGTGTGTGTGTGTGTGTGTGTGTATGTGTGTGTGTGTGTGTGTGTGTGTGTGTGTGTGTGTGTCTGTGTGTGTGTGTGTGTGTGTGTGTGTGTGTGTGTGTGTGTGTGTGTGTGTGTGTGTGTGTATACTCACCTAGTTGTACTCACCTAGTTGAGGTTGCAGGGGTCGAGTCCAAGCTCCTGGCCCCACCTCCTCACTGGTCGCTACTAGATCACTCGCCCTGAACCGTGAGGTTTGTCATACCTCTGCTTAAAGCTATGTATGGATCCTGCCTCCACTACATCGCTTCCCAAGCTATTCCACTTCCTGACTACTCTGTGGCTGAAGAAATACTTCCTAACGTCCCTGTGATTCATCTGTGTCTGCAACTTCCAATTGTGTCCCTTTGTTGCTGTGTCCCATCTCTGGAACATCCTGTCTTTGTCCACCTTGCCAATTCCTCTCAGTATTTTGTATGTCGTTATCATGTCCCCCATATCTCTTCTGTCCTCCAGTGTCTTCAGGTTAATTTCCCTTAACCTCTCCTTGTAGGACATACCTCTTAGCTCTGGGACTAGTCTTGTTGCAAACCTTTGCACTTTCTCTAATTTCTTTACGTGCTTGGCTAGGTGTATAAGTGGAAGAAGGGTATTAATAAAGGGGATATTAATAAGGTCTTGAGAATATCTCTCCAAGAGAGAACCTGCAGTAATGGATTTACATAAGAACATAAGAACATAAGAAAGGAGGAACACTGCAGGAGTCCTGTTGGCCCATACTTGGCAGGTCCTTTACAATTCATCCCACTAATAAAACATTTGCCCAACCCAATTTTCAATGCTACCCAAGAAATAAGTTCTGATGTGCAAGTCCCACTCAAATCCAATCCCTCTCACTCATGTACTTATCCAACCTAAATTTGAAACTACCAAGGTCCTAGCCTCAATAACCCAACTAGGTAGACTGTTCCACTCATCAACTACCCTATTTCCAAACCAATACTTTCCTATGTCCTTTCTAAATCTAAACTTGTCTAATTTAAATCCATTACTGCGGGTTCTCTCTTGGAGAGATATCCTAAAGACCTTATTAATATCCCCTTTATTAATACCTATCTTCCACTTATACACTTCGATCAGGTCTCCCCTCATTCTTCGTCTAACAAGTGAATGTAACTCAAGAGTCTTCAATCTTTCTTCATAAGGAAGATTTCTAATGCTATGTATTAATTTAGTCATCCTACGCTGAATGTTTTCTAACGAATTTATGTCCATTCTGTAATATGGAGACCAGAATTGAGCTGCATAATCTAGGTGAGGCCTTACTAATGATGTATAAAGCTGCAGTATGACCTCTGGACTTCTGTTGCTTACACTTCTTGATATGAACATCAAAATGGTATACAATACCGACAGGTTGTTAGGTAAGACACATAGGCAACAGTTAGGCAACTTTATTCCGAAACGTTTCGCCTACACAGTAGGCTTCTTCAGTCGAATACAGAAAGTAGGCAGGAACAGTAGAGATATGAAGACGATGTAATCAGGGGTGATGGACTGATTACATCGTCTTCATATCTCTACTGTTCCTGCCTACTTTCTGTATTCGACTGAAGAAGCCTACTGTGTAGGCGAAACGTTTCGGAATAAAGTTGCCTAACTGTTGGCTATGTGTCTTACCTACCACTTCTTGATATAAATCCCAGTAATCTATTTGCCTTATTACGTACGCTTAGGCATTGCTGTCTTGGTTTAAGGTTGCTGCTCACCATAACCCCCAAGTGCTTTTCGCAATCTGTATGGCTAAGTTCTACTTCATTTAACTTGTAAGTGCTAGAGTTATGTACACCCCCGAGCTTCAGAACTTTGCATTTATCTACACTGAACTGCATCTGCCACTTTTCTGACCAAGAATAGAGTTTGTTTAAATCCTCCTGAAGTTCCCTAACATCTACGTTTGAATCAATTATCCTACCTATCTCTGTGTCATCGGCGAATTTGCTCATATCACTAGTAATTCCCTCATCAAGATCATTGATATATATTGTAAACAACAACGGGCCTAAGACTGATCCCTGTGGAACGCCACTTGTTACAGATCCCCACTCAGATTTAACCCCATTTATGGACACGCTCTGCTTCCTGTCTGTGAGCCACGACTCGATCCACGAGAGCACTTTTCCCCCAATGCCATGAGCTGCCACTTTCTTTAACAGTCTTTGGTGCAGAACTCTATCAAAAGCCTTACTAAAATCTAAGTAAATAATATCAAATTCTTTATCGTGGTCAACAGCCTCAAAAGCTTTACTGGAGAAAGTTAATAAATTAGTTAGACAAGACCGGCCTCTTGTGAATCCATGCTGAGTATCATTAATCAAGCTATGCTTATCGAGATGGCTTCTTATAATCTCAGCTATAATTGACTCTAGTAGTTTGCCTACAATTGAGGTCAGGCTTATTGGGCGGTAATTTGACGGCAACGACTTGTCCCTGTTTTAAAAATAGGAATTACATTAGCCATCTTCCACATATCAGACACTACACCTGTTTGAAGAGATAAATTAAAAATATTAGTTAATGGTTCACAGAGTTCCATTTTGCATTCCTTAAGAACCATTGAAAAAACCTCATCAGAACCCGGCGATTTATTTTGCTTCAGTCTGTCTATCTGCTTCACAACCATTTCACTAGTGACTGTGATGTTACATAATTTATCTTCTTCTGGTCCACTATAAAAATTAATTACTAGAATATTGTTAGTGTCTTCCTGTGTAAAAACCGAGAGAAAATAATTATTTAAAATCTAGCACATTTCATTCTCTTTGTCAGTAAGATGCCCATAGTTATTTTTAAGGGGACCTATCTTATCTCTGACTTTTGTTCTATAGACCTGATAAAAACTTTTTGGGTTAGTTTTAGACTCCCTAGCAACTTTAATTTCATAGTCCCTTTTAGCTTTTCTTATCCCCTTTTTAATGTCCCTCTTAATGTCAATATACTGATTCATAAGATGACCCTCACCTCTTTTGATACGCCTATAAATTCCTTTCTTATGCCCTAGTAGATATTTCAGCCTATTATTCATCCATTCTGGGTCATTTCTATTTGATCTAATTTCTTTATACGGGATAAACGTTCTTTGAGCAGCATGTATAGTGTTTGATATTGATAGCTCTCTTCGTTACCCCAGTCAACAGATGATAAGTGTTCTCTAAGCCCATTGTAATCTGCTAAGCGAAAATCTGGGACTGTTACTGAGTTATCCCTACTATCATACTTCCATTCAATGCGAAATGTAATTGATTTGTGGTCGCTAGCACCCAGTTCCTCTGAAACTTCTAAATTATTAACAAGGGATTCATTGTTTGCCAGAACTAAGTCAAGCAGGTTATTACCCTTTGTAGGTTCTGTCACAAACTGCTTCAAAGAACAATCCTGAACTACTTCTAAGAAGTCGTATGATTCTAAATTCCCAGTCAAGAAATTCCAATCAATATGACTAAAGTTAAAGTCTCCTAGAATTACTACATTATCGTGCCTTGTGGCCCTAACAATTTCTGTTGCTTACACTTCTTGATATGAACATCAAAATGGTATACAATACCGACAGATTGGTACGTAAGACACATAGGCAACAGTTAGGCAACTTTATTCCGAAACGTTTCGCCTACACAGTAGGCTTCTTCAGTCGAATACAGAAAGTAGGCAGGAACAGTAGAGATATGAAGACGATGTAATCAGGGGTGATGGACTGATTACATCGTCTTCATATCTCTACTGTTCCTGCCTACTTTCTGTATTCGACTGAAGAAGCCTACTGTGTAGGCGAAACGTTTCGGAATAAAGTTGCCTAACTGTTGGCTATGTGTCTTACCTACCACTTCTTGATATAAATCCCAGTAATCTATTTGCCTTATTACGTACGCTTAGGCATTGCTGTCTTGGTTTAAGGTTGCTGCTCACCATAACCCCCAAGTGCTTTTCGCAATCTGTATGGCTAAGTTCTACTTCATTTAACTTGTAAGTGCTAGAGTTATGTACACCCCCGAGCTTCAGAACTTTGCATTTATCTACACTGAACTGCATCTGCCACTTTTCTGACCAAGAATAGAGTTTGTTTAAATCCTCCTGAAGTTCCCTAACATCTACGTTTGAATCAATTATCCTACCTATCTCTGTGTCATCGGCGAATTTGCTCATATCACTAGTAATTCCCTCATCAAGATCATTGATATATATTGTAAACAACAACGGGCCTAAGACTGATCCCTGTGGAACGCCACTTGTTACAGATCCCCACTCAGATTTAACCCCATTTATGGACACGCTCTGCTTCCTGTCTGTGAGCCACGACTCGATCCACGAGAGCACTTTTCCCCCAATGCCATGAGCTGCCACTTTCTTTAACAGTCTTTGGTGCAGAACTCTATCAAAAGCCTTACTAAAATCTAAGTAAATAATATCAAATTCTTTATCGTGATCAACAGCCTCAAAAGCTTTACTGAAGAAAGTTAATAAATTAGTTAGACAAGACCGGCCTCTTGTGAATCCATGCTGAGTATCATTAATCAAGCTATGCTTATCTAGATGGCTTCTTATAATCTCAGCTATAATTGACTCTAGTAGTTTGCCTACAATTGAGGTCAGGCTTATTGGGCGGTAATTTGACGGCAACGACTTGTCCCTGTTTTAAAAATAGGAATTACATTAGCCATCTTCCACATATCAGACACTACACCTGTTTGAAGAGATAAATTAAAAATATTAGTTAATGGTTCACAGAGTTCCATTTTGCATTCCTTAAGAACCATTGAAAAAACCTCATCAGAACCCGGCGATTTATTTTGCTTCAGTCTGTCTATCTGCTTCACAACCATTTCACTAGTGACTGTGATGTTACATAATTTATCTTCTTCTGGTCCACTATAAAAATTAATTACTAGAATATTGTTAGTGTCTTCCTGTGTAAAAACCGAGAGAAAATAATTATTTAAAATCTAGCACATTTCATTCTCTTTGTCAGTAAGATGTCCATAGTTATTTTTAAGGGGACCTATCTTATCTCTGACTTTTGTTCTATAGACCTGATAAAAACTTTTTGGGTTAGTTTTAGACTCCCTAGCAACTTTAATTTCATAGTCCCTTTTAGCTTTTCTTATCCCCTTTTTAATGTCCCTCTTAATGTCAATATACTGATTCATAAGATGACCCTCACCTCTTTTGATACGCCTATAAATTCCTTTCTTATGCCCTAGTAGATATTTCAGCCTATTATTCATCCATTCTGGGTCATTTCTATTTGATCTAATTTCTTTATACGGGATAAACGTTCTTTGAGCAGCATGTATAGTGTTTGATATTGATAGCTCTCTTCGTTACCCCAGTCAACAGATGATAAGTGTTCTCTAAGCCCATTGTAATCTGCTAAGCGAAAATCTGGGACTGTTACTGAGTTATCCCTACTATCATACTTCCATTCAATGCGAAATGTAATTGATTTGTGGTCGCTAGCACCCAGTTCCTCTGAAACTTCTAAATTATTAACAAGGGATTCATTGTTTGCCAGAACTAAGTCAAGCAGGTTATTACCCTTTGTAGGTTCTGTCACAAACTGCTTCAAAGAACAATCCTGAACTACTTCTAAGAAGTCGTATGATTCTAAATTCCCAGTCAAGAAATTCCAATCAATATGACTAAAGTTAAAGTCTCCTAGAATTACTACATTATCGTGCCTTGTGGCCCTAACAATTTCCTCCCATAGTAGTCTCCCCTGGTCCCTATCTAAGTTTGGGGGACGGTATATCACACCTAAAATTAATTTTACATACCCCTCTGAAAATTCTATCCAAACAGACTCTGTATGTGTTACTTCAGACTTAATACCCGTTTTTATGCAACAGTTCAAGCGATTTCGGACATACAATGCCACCCCACCTCCCTTCCCAACACTTCTATCTACTTGGAACAATTTAAAACCCTGAATGTGACATTCTGCAGGCATGTCCCGACTTTTTGAATTAAACCACGTCTCAGTTATGGCAAATACATCAATGTTACCTGCACTAGCAACTAGTCTCAACTCGTCTATCTTATTCCTAGCACTGCGACTATTTGTGTAATATATATTTAAAGACCCTCCTCTCTCTTTACCCTTCCTGCTCCTTTCTGTTATTCCACTAAACCTATTACTGTCCTTGTCAATTAGTGCCACTGGCTTTCCAATATCCACCTCATTTTGCCTATTACTAGTTCTCCTAGTACTCATATTACTACACTGCGACTTCACTGTTTTCCCGCCAAAACCCATACCACTAACTATTCCTAGTTTAAAGACCTAACAGCTCCCTCCACTGCGTTGGCCAGTGCTCCCACCCCAGACCTAGATAAGTGAACCCCATCCCTGGCATACATGTCATTTCTGCCATAGAAGAGGTCCCAGTTGTCAATGAATGTTACCGCATTTTCCTTACAGTATTTGTCCAGCCAGCAATTGACACCAATTGCTCTGGACAACCATTCATTTCCAACTCCTCTCCTTGGCAAAATGCCACATATGACAGGTTTCCCACCCTTCCTCCTAATTATCTCTATAGCTGACCTATACCTGCTAATCAGGTCCTCATTCCTATGTCTGCCAACATCGTTGCCTCCAGCACTCACCTAGTTGACCTAGTTGTACTCACCTAGTTGAGGTTGCAGGGGTCGAGTCCAAGCTCCTGGCCCCGCCTCTTCACTGGTCGCTACTAGGTCACTCTCCCTGAACCATGAGCTTTATCGTACCTCTGCTTAAAGCTATGTATGGATCCTGACTCCACTACATCGCTTCCCAAACTATTCCACTTCCTGACTACTCTGTGGCTGAAGAAATACTTCCTAACATCCCTTTGATTCATCTGTGTCTTCAACTTCCAACTGTGTCCCCTTGTTACTGTGTCCAGTCTCTGGAACATCCTGTCTTTGTCCACCTTGTCAATTCCTCTCAGTATTTTGTAAGTCGTTATCATGTCCCCCCTATCTCTCCTGTCCTCCAGTGTCGTCAGGTTGATTTCCCTTAACCTCTCCTCATAGGACATACCTCTTAGCTCTGGGACTAGTCTTGTTGCAAACCTTTGCACTTTCTCTAGTTTCTTTACATGCTTGGCTAGGTGTGGGTTCCAAACTGGTGCCGCATACTCCAATATGGACCTAACGTACACGGTGTACAGGGTCCTGAACGATTCCTTATTAATGCTGTTCTGAGGTTTGCCAGGCGCCCATATGCTGCAGCAGTTATTTGGTTGATGTGCGCTTCAGGAGATGTGCCTGGTGTTATACTCACCCCAAGATCTTTTTCCTTGAGTGATGTTTGTAGTCTCTGACCCCCTAGATTGTACTCCATCTGCGGTCTTCTTTGCCCTTCCCCAATCCTCATGACTTTGCACTTGGTGGGATTGAACTCCAGGAGCCAATTGCTGGACCAGGTCTGCAGCCTGTCCAGATCCCTTTGTATTTCTGCCTGGTCTTCGATCGAATGAACTCTTCTCATCAACTTCACGTCATCTGCAAACAGTGACACCTCGGAGTTTATTCCTTCCGTCATGTCGTTCACAAATACCAGAAACAGCACTGGTCCTAGGACTGACCCCTGTGGGACCCCGCTGGTCACAGGTGCCCACTCTGACACCTCTCCTCGTACCATTACTCGCTGCTGTCTTCCTGACAAGTATTCCCTGATCCATTGCAGGGCCTTCCCTGTTATTCCTGCTTGGTCCTCCAGTTTTTGCACTAATCTCTTGTGTGGTACTGTGCCAAACGCCTTCTTGCAGTCTAAGAAAATGCAATCCACCCACCCTTCTCTCTCTTGTCTTACTGCTGTCACCATGTCATAGAACTCCAGTAGGTTTGTGACACAGGATTTCCCGTCTCTGAAACCATGTTGTCTGCTGGTGATGAGATCATTCCTTTCTAGATGTTCCACCATTCTTCTCCTGACAATTTTTTCCATGATTTTGCATGCTATACATGTCAGTGACACTGGTCTGTAGTTTAGTGCTTCATGTCTGTCTCCTTTTTTAAAGATTGGTACCACATTTGCTGTCTTCCATGCCTCAGGCAATCTCCCTGTTTCGATAGATGTATTGAATATTGTTGTTAGGAGTACACATAGCGCCTCTGCTCCCTCTCTCAGGACCCATGGAGAGATGTTATCTGGCCCCATTGCCTTTGAGGTATCTAGCTCACTCAGAAGCCTCTTCACTTCTTCCTCGGTTGTGTGTACTGTGTCCAGCACATGGTGGTGTACCCCACCTCTCCGTCTTTCTGGAGCCCCTTCTGTCTCCTCTGTGAACACTTCTTTGAATCTCTTGTTGAGTTCCTCACATACTTCACTGTCATTTCTTGTTGTCTCTCCTCCTTCCTTCCTTAGCCTGATTACCTGGTCCTTGACGGTTGTTTTCTTCCCATTACCTCTCATGATGTCATCCAGACGGCTAACAATATCCTTCATCCCAGCCCCAGGAAAAGACACTCTCTGCCTCCTTCTCCTATCCTTCAAGCAGAATGCCCTATCCATGTACCTAATCTGGCTATCCTCAACAACAACAATGTTTTTACCTTCCTTGGTGTCGTCTTTCGTGATGCTCCCAGTAGTCGACTCACATTCGTCAGGTAGCATTACACCACTTGTGGGATTCGTCAAGACGTTGTACATGGTCTTCGTTGGGGTTTCTAGGGATGTCTCACTCACGTCTGCCAATGCTTCCTTGGTGCTCATTGTGGAATTCCCAGTAGAACACTCACATTCGTCAGATAGCACCGAGAATGGGTTGGAAGTTTCCACGGTAGTCTTCTGGTTTCTCGTTGTTTCTGCCTCTCCAACCGTTTTCTTGATCCTCAGCTTGGTTCCATGTTGCCCGACCACTGACCAAGCTCCCTTCTTAACCTGGGAACTCACAACAGGAGGATTACTACGAATCCTCTTGTTCTCCTCCGTTAATCGCCGTATCTCCAGCTTAGCAACTCTGAGCTCTTCACTCAGCTGCTGGTAAAGTTGCTCAAGAGAGGGCATCCTGGTTCAGATTTCAGAGAGAACACACAAACAGGTCTTCACAGAGCTAAGTACATAGGAAAGTATTGGTTTGGAAATAGGGTAGTTGATAAGTGGAACAGTCTACCTAGTTGAGTTATTGAGGCTAGGACTTTAGGTAGCTTCAAATTTAGGTTGGATAAATATATGAGTGAGAGGGGTTGGATTTGAGTGGGACTTGAAAATGAGTAGATACAGTTATCAGAGCTTATTTCTTGGGTAGCATTGAAAATTAGGTTGGGCAAATGTTTTGTTAGTGGGATGGATTGTAAAGGACCTGCCTAGTATGGGCCAACAGGCCTGCTGCAGTGATCCTCCTTTCTTATGTTCTTATGTTCAGGAGATGTGCTTGGTGTTATACTCACCCCAAGATCCTTTTCCTTGAGTGAGGTTTGTAGTCTCTGGCCCCCTAGACTGTACTCCATCTGCGGTCTTCTTTGCCCTTCCCCAATCTTCATGACTTTGCACTTGGTGGGGTTGAACTCCAGGAGCCAATTGCTGGACCAGGTCTGCAGCCTGTCCAGATCCCTTTGTAGTTCTGCCTGGTCTTCGATCGAATGAATTCTTCTCATCAACTTCACGTCATTTGCAAACAGGGACACTTCGGAGTCTATTCCTTCCGTCATGTCGTTTACAAATACCAGAAATAGCACTGGTCCTAGGACTGACCCCTGTGGGACTCCGCTGGTCACAGGTGCCCACTCTGACACCTCGCCACGTACCATGACTCGCTGTCTTCCTGACAAGTATTCCCTGACCCTTTGTAGTGCCTTCCCTGTTATCCCTGCTTGGTCCTCCAGTTTTTGCACTAATCTCTTGTGTGGAACTGTCAAACGCCTTCTTGCAGTCCAAGAAAATGCAATCCATCCACCACTCTCTCTCTTGTCTTACTGCTGTCACCATGTCATAGAACTCCAGTAGGTTTGTGTGTGTGTGTGTGTGTGTGTGCGTGTGTGTGTGTGTGTGTGTGTGTGTGTGTGTGTGTGTGTGTGTGTGTGTGTGTGTGTGTGTGTGTGTGTGTGTCTGTGTCTGTGTCTGTGTGTCTGTGTGTCTGCCTGCTTGTGTCAGCTCCCCTGTGTTTCTTCTCATGCCCAGACAAACATACCTTCTTCCTCCCTCCAACTTACCCGACAACAATCACCCTCCTCCCTACCTCTTACCCTCGCTCCTCCCAGCATGTACATCTTACCTCCATAACTTCCATAACCAGCAAGTCGTTTACCCTGCTTTGATGGCCAAAAAAAAGAGAAAGCGTGTACCGGAGCAGGAAAACCCCGGCCTGCGGAGTTCAGGTCTTGTAGATGAGAGGTGAAAATGTTACATGACGTTTTAGAAAGTCTATAAAAGCTAGTTTGCCCTCCTATTACCCAGCATGATCACCGAGTTCGACTCCTCAGTATTCGTTAGTCCAGTTTTTTTTTTCGTATTACATTTATATAAACGATAAATGATGTAATAACTAAATACAGATAATTATTGATCCTTGTGAGTCTTTAATGGAACAATAAATATATTTTCTTCAGAATTTAATTCTCAGTTTTGTCCCTATTTCAGTTTTACATTTTAATAATTCTTTTTCATTATGGTTTTCGTGCTCTATTTTTTTTACAGGAGTTTACCTGGAGAGGGTTTCGGGGGTCAACACCCCCGCGGCCCGGTCTGAGACCAGGCCTCATGGTGGATGTGGGTCTGATCAACCAGGCTGTTGCTGCTGGCCGCACTCAAGCTGACGTACGAACCACAGCTCCGTTGGTCAGGTACGGACTTTAGGTGCCTGTCCAGTGCCTTCTTGAAGACAGCCACGGGTCTATTGGTAATCCCCCTTATGTATGTTGGGAGGCAATTAAATAGTCTTGGGCCCCGGACACTTATTGTGTTCTCTCTCAGTGTACTCGTGGCGCCCCTGCTTTTCATCGGGGAAATGTTGCATCTCCTGCCGAGTCTTTTGCTTTCATATGGATTGATTTTCGTATGCAGGTTTGGTACCAATCCCTCCAGGACCTTCCAAGTGTATATTATCATTTATCTCTCTCGCCTACGTTTGAGGGAATACAGATCAAGGAAATTCAACCGTTCCCAGTAGTTTAGGTGCCTTATCGCACTTACGTGTGCCGTGAAAGTTCTTTGTACACTCTCCAGGCCTGCAATGTCACCAGCCTTGAAGGGGGTCGTTAGTATACAGCAGTATTCCAACCTAGAGAGCACAAGCGATTTGAAGAGAATCATCATGGGTTTGGCGTCCCTAGTTTTGAAGGTTCTCATTATCCATCCTATCATTTCCTAGCGGATGAGGTAGATACATTGTTGTGGTCTTTGAAGGCGAGATCCTCTGACATTATCACTCCCAGGTCCTTCACATTACTTTTCCGCTCTATTGTATGGTTAGAATTTGTGGTAAACCCTGACACATTTTTAATTTCTTCAAGTTTTCCATATCTGAGTAGTTGAAATTTCTCCTCGTTGAACGTCATGTGATTGATGTCCACTTGGAGTCTCGCAGTGTCTTCGATGGAGGTCGCTGCCATGGTGATCCGGGAGTCATCTGCAAAGGAAGACACGGAGCAATGGCTTACATCTCTGTCTATGTCAGAAATGAGGATGAGGAATAGAATGGGAGTGAGTACTGTGCCTTGTGGAACAGAGCTTTTTACCATGGCTGCCTGGGACTTTACTCTGTATACTATTACTCTTTGTGTTCTATTTGTCAGGAAGTTGTAGATCCATCTACCAACTTTTCCCGTTATTCCTTTATCCCGCATTTTGTGTGCTATTACACCATGGTCACACTTGTCGAAAGGTTTTGAAAAGTCTGTGTATACTACATCTGTATTTTGTTTATCCTCTGCAGCATCCAGGACCTTGTCATAGTGGTCCAGTAGCTGGGACAGGAGTGTAGCTATGTGATGTTAATATTTCGAGTCCTTTCATACTTACTTAGCATGAATTTTATGAACAGCAATTCTTTCTTGAATTTCGATTTTGAGTGTGTGTGTTTGTGAGCGGCTGTAGTGCTCCTCTGTTGCACGTATTTCCCTTACCTTCCCACCTCTGCCTACTCCTACTCCTAGCCATTGCTTACTAAGAAATGAACATGCAATTAAAAGGCAGAGTGATATGAGCTTAAAAAAAAGGTCACGAGCACAGATGTTAATCAATTCAGGGAGTTGAATTGTCTCGCTAAACCCAGCAAACAGGACTATCAAACCCATGAGAAGTGAGTCTTAAATCTCACAGGCCAATTCGTTAACCAGAGCAGGTCAGTCCTAAATCTCACAGGCCAATTCGTTAACCAGAGCAGGTCAGTCCTAAATCTCACAGGCCAATTCGTTAACCAGAGCAGGTCGTTCCTGCCTCTCGCAAGTACTGGATCACTATGATATGGTCTTAGATGCACTGGAAAACAAACAGAATGCAGATGTAGTATATACAGATTTTGCAGAAGCCTTTGACAAGTGCGATCCTGGTGTAATAGCACACAAAATGCGTGCTAAAGGGACACAAAGAGTAGTGGCAATTAGAGTTAAATCGGAAGCTGCCATAGTGAAGAGATCTGTTCCACAAGGCACAGTACTCGCCCCTATCCTGTTCCTCATTCTCATATCAGACATAGACAAAAATGTAAACCATAGCACTGTATCATCCTTTGCAGATGATACTAGGATCTACATGAGAGTGTCATCCATTGAGGACACGGCAAAGCTCCAAGAAGATATAAACCAAGTTTTCCAATGGGCAACGGAGAACAATATGACGTTCAATGAAGACAAATTCCAACTACTTCGTTATGGAAAACTGGAGGAAATAATAGATTGGACGGAATATACTACAAACCCTAATCACAAAATAGAGCGGAAAAGTAATGTGAAGGACCCGGGTGTGGTAATGTCCGAAGACCTCACCTTCAAGGACCACAGCAATGTCACTATCACATCTGCGAGGAAACTGATAGGATGGATTATGAGAACATTCAAGACAATATATGCCAAGCCAATGATGATCCTTTTTAAATCACTTTTTCTCTCAAGGCTGGAATACTGGAATACTGCTGTACTTATCTCAAGGCTGGAATACTGCTGTACTTCTCTCAAGGCTGGAATAGTGCTGTACATTAACATCTCTATTCAAGGCAGGTGAAATTGCACATATAGAGAATGTACAGAGAACCTTCATTGCACTATTATTTCCTTCAGTTTTCCATAACGGGGTAGTTGGAATTTGTCTTCATTGTTGCCCATTGGAAAACTTGGTTTATATCTTCTTGGAACTTTGCCGTGTCCTCAATTGATGACACTATCATGCAGATCCTAGTATCATCTGCAAAGAATGATACAGTGCTATAGTTTACATCTTTGTCTATGTCTGATATGAGAATGAGGAACAGGATTGGGGCGAGTACTGTGCCTTCCGATTTAACTCTGTTTACCACTACTCTTTGTGTCCCTTTAGCACGCATTTTGTGTGCTATTACACCAGAAGGACTGGTTCCTAATCTGCACACAGAAATCACTCCCTACGAAAGCAAAAGACTTGGCAGGCGATGCAAAATACCCCCAATGAAAAGTAGGGGCACCATTGGTACACTAAGAGAAAACACAATAAGTGTCCGGGGCTCAAGACTGTCAACAGCCTCACACCAGCCATAAGGGGCATTACCAATAGACCCCTGGTTGTCTTCAAGAGGGAGCTGGACAGATATCTAAAGTCGGTGCTGGATCAGCTGGGCTGTAGTTCGTACGTTGGACTACGTGCGGCCAGCAGTAACAGCCTCGTTGATCAGGCCCTGATCCACCGGGAGGTCTGGTCGTGGACCGGAACACTGGGGCGTTGATCCCCGGAATACTCTTCAGGTAGACTCTAGGTAGACTCCAGGTAGACTCCAGGTAGACTCCAGGTAGACTCCAGGTAGACTCTAGGTAGACTCGGCTTGTAAGTTCCAGGACTCACTTGCCATGGGTACAAACTTTAGCCGTTCCTTGATTTATCACATATCATTTTCCAGAGTGACTGCCACAGCGTGAGAAAATATAGGAAGGCAGAGGCATTGGCCCTTTGGATCACGTAATATTAGTAAGTCAAGGAAACAATCCCCACAGTGTAATGGAAAACAACTCCTCTTGAAAGATAATCAACTAGATATATTTCGGTCACTGTGTGATCCGAAAACGTATCCCTGTATTCCATAACCTCAGTCCACTGTACCTCAGTGCATGCTAATGGTATAGTGCAGAGTGCGCCGTAAGTTGATAATGCAGTTAAATATTTGTGTTGAAGATCTGAAGGGAATCAGAAGAGACATTCACAAATCAACATATGAAAACTAACATATTTTTTTCAATAAAAATCATAAATTAGGACATACGAAGACAAAGTCTAATTCAAATCTTTCAGAGGGAGCTAAAAAAACCCAATATCCTACAATACACCAGCACATTAAAACCGTTCAGATGTTGCGATAATAAGTAATTAGCTAATCAAATGAGACATTCAGAAGTTAAGGTATAAAAAGCAGTTTCTTTTTTTCAATTTTTATAGTTAAAAAAAAATCAGGAATCTCCACAAGTCAAAATCAGTCCAAGTTTTTCTCCAAGACAGACCAACTTTTAAGAAAATAAGTTTCATGTAAGCTTAGTGTACATAATATATAAATTTGTGGCAATGGTAGTGAGGGCCCACGGATGTTATAGACATGTGAACAGCTAATCTAACCTATTTTAACCAAATAAAGAAAAACACTGTAACTTATTTATGGCCACAAGAGACGTTCTCCAGTTATTTCACATAAGCCAATTTGACTAATAAAAACTGGCACATGATAACTCCCGCGATCTAACATCAAGAAATTCTCTTCCTTCAGGAAAACACATCAGAACTAAAAGTTTAAAGCTGACTAGAAGATGAATTTTCCAGTTATTGCACAGAATCTAACAAAATTTGTGCCTATACAGCCTAAACCCGTGAAACCTTCCATCCATATCACACGATGCATTAACCATTGAAGATTGATTCCGTTCATAATTGTTTAATTTTAATCAGAGGAAATCGCTAAACCTGGAAGGGTTATACAGCGCCTGTGGAATGCCAGACTTTCAAGTCCGATCCAAGCAAGGAGAAGATAAGTCTGGTTCCTTGGATCAAGAGCCCCCCTCAGCAGCATCAGGGCAAAATAATGCCCTGATGCTGTTGAGGGGGGCTCTTGATCCATTACGGGATTAACAATGACAATGTAGCATCACAACACTCCATGAAACACATCAACCTTCTGCTAAGTAGGACACAACACTCCATGAAACACATCAACCATCTGCTAAGTAGGACACAACACTCCATGAAACACATCAACCTTCTGCTAAGTAGGACACAACACTCCATGAAACACATCAACCATCTGCTAAGTAGGACACAACACTCCATGAAACACATCAACCTTCTGCTAAGTAGGACACAACACTCCATGAAACACATCAACCATCTGCTAAGTAGGACACAACACTCCATGAAACACATCAACCATCTGGTAAGTAGGACACAACACTCCATGAAACACATCAACCTTCTGCTAAGTAGGACACAACACCCCATGAAACACATCAACCATCTGCTAAGTAGGACACAACACCCCATGAAACACATCAACCTTCTGCTAAGTAGGACACAACACTCCATGAAACACATCAACCTTCTGCTAAGTAGGACACAACACCCCATGAAACACATCAACCATCTGCTAAGTAGGACACAACACCCCATGAAACACATCAACCTTCTGTTAAGTAGGACACAACACTCCATGAAACACATCAACCTTCTGCTAAGTAGGACACAACACTCCATGAAACACATCAACCATCTGCTAAGTAGGACACAACACCCCATGAAACACATCAACCATCTGCTAAGTAGGACACAACACCCCATGAAACACATCAACCATCTGCTAAGTAGGACACAACACTCCATGAAACACATCAACCTTCTGCTAAGTAGGACACAACACTCCATGAAACACATCAACCTTCTGCTAAGTAGGACACAACACCCCATGAAACACATCAACCATCTGCTAAGTAGGACACAACACTCCATGAAACACATCAACCTTCTGCTAAGTAGGACACAACACCCCATGAAACACATCAACCATCTGCTAAGTAGGACACAACACTCCATGAAACACATCAACCTTCTGCTAAGTAGGACACAACACCCCATGAAACACATCAACCATCTGCTAAGTAGGACACAACACTCCATGAAACACATCAACCTTCTGCTAAGTAGGACACAACACCCCATGAAACACATCAACCATCTGCTAAGTAGGACACAACACTCCATGAAACACATCAACCTTCTGCTAAGTAGGACACAACACTCCATGAAACACATCAACCATCTGCTAAGTAGGACACAACACTCCATGAAACACATCAACCATCTGCTAAGTAGGACACAACACTCCATGAAACACATCAACCTTCTGCTAAGTAGGACACAACACCCCATGAAACACATCAACCATCTGCTAAGTAGGACACAACACCCCATGAAACACATCAACCTTCTGCTAAGTAGGACACAACACTCCATGAAACACATCAACCTTCTGCTAAGTAGGACACAACACTCCATGAAACACATCAACCTTCTGCTAAGTAGGACACAACACTCCATGAAACACATCAACCTTCTGCTAAGTAGGACAAAACACTCCATGAAACACATCAACCTTCTGCTAAGTAGGACACAACACTCCTTGAAACACATCAGCCTTCTGCTAAGTAGGACACAACACTCCATGAAACACATCAACCTTCTGCTAAGTAGGACACAACACTCCATGAAACACATCAACCTTCTGCTAAGTAGGACAAAACACTCCATGAAACACATCAACCTTCTGCTAAGTAGGACAAAACACTCAATGAAACACATCAACCTTCTGCTAAGTAGGACACAACACCCCATGAAACACATCAACCTTCTGCTAAGTAGGACACAACACTGCTGAAATTTTGAGGCCGATTCTAGGAAGCTGTCTGCACCTGTCGCATGGACACAACAGTCAGGAATGGCGTACATCCACGCGTGGGTGCTCCATGCATCCACGCTTGCCAATAGTTCCATGAATCTTGCCCAAGATACACAAGTACTGAAAATTTGAAGCTGATCGACTAAAGCGTTCTTGAGAAAACTAAAGTGATGCTGAGAATGTTTGAAAACTAGTAAATTTACCTTATACTTAAAAAGGCCATAAAATCTTGGATTTTTATTTATTTTCCAGTTTACTTTTTTTCATTTACATTCTACTTAAAAATTTCCACAATACTATAAAAAAATATTTAGTTTTGAATTTGAAAAAAAAATTGTAAAAATTGACTTATTCACACCAGACAGCCCAAAATTAATATGAAAATACTTTGTATTAAGATACACCGGCATTTAGGGTTTGAAGCCGATCAGAAGAGACATTATCTAGTTAATACATGAGAAATAATTTGCTTAATGAAACTGGCGAATTGAAATTTACACATGTCCGAGTGAGTGTTGTAATAAAGTCCATCAACAGTAAATGTTTGAAGGTGATCAGACACAGTGTTCTCCAGTAACTGATCTGATACCAGTGAGTCCAAGTTTTCATGGATATTTCAGTAAAATTTTCGGCTTGCAGCTCCTGGGACTAAACTTGTGGGTTATCATCCTGATTATAAAAAGCCTCATCAACAATATTTTGAAGTCAGTCAGAGGAAGCATTCTTCAGTTATTGAAAACTAAAAATATTCATATTTAATAAAGTTGGCAAATTGGGACTTACGTCGTCCACTGGCGACGGAAATCACATCATTGGTGAAAATTTGAAACCGATCAGATGAGTCATTCTCCAGTTATGGAACGGATTCCAACGATTCCAATCGAAACTTAATACACAAAGGAAACTTTATACATACTACTGTCTATTAAAATGCATTATTTATCAAATACTAAAGCCGTTCAGAAGTGGTAAATTGAAAATTATGTAACGTGACTTTACGTGAATAAAAGTCTCACAATATTTTACACATAAATGATAAAATCTGCGACCACGCATTTGAATTTCACTCTCTGCTGTCGACAAGTTCTTCAGCAACTTTTTTGAACGTTTGATGCTCCAAAACTGAGTATTTTGGAAGCTATCCAAGCCATTCCAGGATGCTGAGAATGTGTTCAACAACGTTGCTCACAGGGCATTTGAGCATGCCAGTTGTTCCAGAAATCTGGTCCTCGTTACCATACACAGGTATTGAAAATTTGAAGCCGGTTGGATAAGGCGTTCTAGATTTGTGATAGAAACAAAATCGAAGAGTTGAAGAAAGAAAAAACGAACAAAAATCAAGCAATCTCTCCTTTAGGGAAACTTTATAAGCAAAAAGCTAATCTGTCATGGACTAAAAGAAATCAAACAGGAACATGAAAAGGAGTGTAAAGAGAGCTCACTGAGTGTAAGGGAACCAAGACGCTTCAAGATGTTCTTTACGCGAGTAAGGAAAATCACCAATAAAACCCTGGAAATCTTCAAGAGAGAATTTTATAAATACATCACCTCAAATTCTGACAAGCCAAGCTGTGTTGCATACATTGGACTACGTGTGGCTAGCACCAACAGCCTCGTCAATAAGGCCAGCAAGAGAGAGGCATGGTCAAAGGTCTTTTTAACACGCTCCTTTCAAATTTAAGGTCATAAAAATACCGCTGATTCTAAAGAATTAGACACATGTGCAACAACTTGATATCCTTATATGTAGACGTTTCGCCATCTAGTGGCTTTATCAGTACAATACAATGACATAATGTGAAGAATTATATACAACAGATGAAGTAATCAGTCTCTCAACCTCGGAGTCTTCAAAACTACGGTTCTCTTCACGACCTCCAAGGCTGAGGGACTGATTACCTCGCCTTATGCATATAATTCATCACATTATGTCCTTGTATTGTACTGATAAAGCCACATGTGTCTAAGTCTTCATCCTGTTGGTTCTGTATACCATTTATGTATAACCTCTGTTTCTAAAATGGAACTTGACAAGTTTCTTCAAACTATTCCTGATCAGCCTGAGTGGGCTGAACTGGAGTGACCTAACTATGGGTCAGGTAGATAGTGATGGTTGCCAATATGACATTTTCTAGAGCATAGTTTTAGCTGCTCAGACAACTTATGTTCCGAATAGGGAAATCAGATCAAACAAAAATGATCCTAAATGGATAAACAATAGATTAAAACATATCTTTGGTCAAAAGAGAGGCTTATATAGGCGAATCAAAAGAGGAGAGGGGCAGTTAAGAAATCAATATATTTAAAGAGAGAAATAAAAAAAGGAATAATAAAAGCAAAGAGAGATTATGAGGTTAAAGTTGCGAGGGAATCGAAGACTAACCCAAAAGGATTCTTTCGGGTATGCAGAAGTAAGATTAGGGACAAGATAGACCCACTCAAAAGTTACTCGGGTCAGCTCACCGACAGTGGTAAGGAAATTTGTAGCATTTTTAACACTTACTTCCTCTCAGTTTTTACACAGGAAGATACTAGCAATATTCCAGAAGTAATAAATAATGTAAAGCAGGATGATGATAAACTATTCACGATTAGGGTCGCAAGTGACATGGTCCTTAGACAAATAGATAAATTAAGATCTAACAAACCCCTGGGCCCTGATGAGCTGTACACAAGGAATGTGAAGAGGAGCTTAACAAACCTTTGGCTAATTTTTTCAACATATCACTCAAAAATAGCATTTATTTTTTATTTATTAACACATTAGCCGTTTCCCACCAAGGCAGGGTGGCCCACAAAAGAAAAACTTTCATCATTCACTCCATCACTGTCTTGCCAGAGGCATGCCTACACTACAGTTATGAAACTGCAACATTAACACCCTTCCTTCAGAGTGCAATGTACTTCCCATCTCCAGGCCTTAAGTCCAGCCTACCTGTTTCCCTGAATCCCTTCATAAATGTTACCTTGCTTACACTCCAACAGCACTTCAAGTCCTAAAAACCATTTGTCTCCATTCGCTCCTGTCTAACACGCTCACACACACTTGCTGGAAGTCCAAGCCTCTCGTACACAAAACCTCCTTAACCCTCTCCCTCCAACCTTTCCTAGGCCGACCTTTACCCTGCCTTCCCTCCACTACAGATTTGTATACTCTCGAAGTCATTCTATTTCGTTCCAACCTCTCTACATGTCCAAACCATCTCAATAACCTCTCCAAAGTCCTTTGGATAATAGTTTTGGTAATCCCACACCTCTTAATCTCAAAACTACGGATTCTCTGCATTATATTCACACCACACATTGCCCTCAGACATGACATCTCCACTGCCTCCAGCCTTCTCCTTGCTGCAACATTCACAACCCATGCCTCACACCCATACTAGCATAGTGCCAGATAAAAGGAAAATGGCAAATGTAATACCTATTTTCAAAGTAGGTGGCAGGTTCTTAGCTTCGAACTATATACCAATAAGCTAACCTCAATAGTGGGAAAATTTATGGAATCAATAATTGCAGAGGCAACTCGTAGCCATCTTGAATCATCATCTTGATCAACAACTCTCAGCATGGTTCTACAAAAGGGCATTCCTGCCTTACAAATTTATTAACGTTTCTCACTAAGGTATTTGAGGAGGTAGATCATGGTAATGAATATGATATTGTGTATATAGACTTCAGTAAAGCTTTTGATAGAATCCCAAATCTGAGGCTACTGAGGAAACTTAAGGCATACGGAATAGGAGAATTTTTTTTTCCTCGGTAGAGGCATGGTTGACAAATAGGCAGCAGAGAGTTTGCATAAATGGGGAGAAATCAGAGCGGGGGCATGTCACAGGTAGTGTTCCACAAGGGTCAGTGCTGGGCCCTTTGTTGTTCATAATTTACATAAACGACACAGATGAGGTAATAAATAGCGACAGAAGCAAGTCTGCTGATGACACCAAAATAGGCCGCCCAATTAATTTTAGAGAGGACATTAGAGCACTCCAGGAAGATTTTAATAGACTGATGGAGTGGTCGGAGAAGTGGCAGATGCAGTTTAATATAGATAAATGAAAAGTTCTAAATGTTGGGCAGGAAAATAACTATGCCACATATAAACTAAATAATGTAGATTATTACTGATTGCAAAAAGGATTTAGGAATTTTGGTTAGCAGTAATCTAAAAACCAAGACAACAGTGCATAAGTGTTCACAATAAAACTAACAGAATCCTTGGCTTCATATCAAGAAGCATAAATAACAGAAGTCCTCAGGATGTTCTTCAACTTTATATATCCTTGGTTAGGCCTCGTTTAGATTATGCTGCACAGTTTTGGTTACCGTATTACAGAATGGATATAAATGCACTGGAAAACGTACAAAGGAGGATGACAAAATTGATCCCGTGTATTAGAAATCTTTCCTATGAGGATAGACTGAGGGCCCTGAATCTGCACTTTCTAGAAAGGCATAGAATTAGGGGGAATATGAATGAGATTTATAAATGGTAAACAGGAATAAATAAAGGGATGTAAATAACGTGCTAAAAATATCTAGCCTAGACAGGACTTGCAGCAATGGTTTTAAGTTGGAAAAATTCAGATTCAGGAAGGATATAGGAAAGCACTGGTTTGGCAATAGAGTTGTGGAAAAGTGGAACAAACTCCCGAGTACTGTCATAGAAGCTAAAACGTTATGTACTTTTAAAAATAGGTTAGATAAATACATGAGTGGGTGAGGGTGGGTGTGAGTTGGTTCTGACTAGCTTGTGTTGATGGGTCTGATACCGAGTTCCTTCCTTAACTGGGTGTGACCTGCCCTAACTAGCCTTGGGCCGGTGGGTGACTTGGACCTGCCTCGCATGGGCCAGTAGGCCTGCTGCAGTGCTCTTTATGTTCTTATAGTGTCTATACCGAGGTGCGTGCCGGTTGCATCTGCCTCACTTACCAGGCCGTCAAGCAGGAGCCGCAGTCTGAGACAGATCGATCGGGTTGTGCAAGCAATGGTTATCTGACCCATCACCAGGCGGGTTATGATCTACTGTTAGTAAGGAGGACTGGAGCAAGACAACTGGTGCTAGATGACTGCACTCACTATGATACAGATTAGAAAACTTGGACACACTCAGGGCATAGTTGAGGAGATCAAAGACGTCGAGAGCAAACCTCTGAGAGTCTACAGTTAGGAATTTCCTGATCTGAAAAATGCATGAGTAGGTGTGGGTGGGTGTGAGTTGGACCTGACTAGATTAGGCCAGTAGCTTGGTGGAAGTAAATGGTATAAAATACCGACACAATGGAAATATAAACATATATGCAGTATAATGTGATCCTTTGTTGACCACGTTTCTCCCACACAGTGCGCTTTATCATGTCACAAGTCAAGTGACTTGATAAAGCCCACTGTGTGGGCGAAAAGTTGTCAATAAAGGATCACATTATACTGCATGTGTTTATATTTCCAGTAGCTTGATGACTTGGACCTGCCTAGCATAGGCCAGTAAGCCTGTTGCAGTGCTTCTTTCTTATGTTCTTATGACACGTCAAGGTATTGAGTGTCGATGACCCAATAAGATTGGACCAGTTACCACGAGTAATTGCTACTATTTGTAGCAATTACACATTAGGAGCGGATCACCCTTTGAATATTAATCAAGGAAGAATCAAAGCACGAGATTCCTGAGTGAAGTTTAGAAAATACTTGTTCAATAAGGGAGCAATCTTCCTCACGGAACTCACTACTGCAGATTCTGAGTGCGCGCAGGAAAAAGTCTATAATTACACCACGTTTAGTTTTGGTGTTGTGGTGAGAGTAGAAGTGGAGAAGATCTTGTTGGTTGGTAGGTTTTCGATAGATCTTAAAATAAAGTTCTTGGTCAGCTTTGCAGAGAAGAACATCAAGGAAAGGAAGAGTGTTGTCGACTTCTTCTTCTAGTGTGAACTGGATTGAGGGTACAACCTGGTTGAGCTTGTGTTGGAGAGCTTGAACGTTGAAGCATCTGGGAGTTATCATGAGAATGTCATCAACATGAACATCAAAATGGTATACAATACCGACACATAGGCAACAGTTAGGCAACTTTATTCCGAAACGTTTCGCCTACACAGTAGGCTTCTTCAGTCGAATACAGAAAGTAGGCAGGAACAGTAGAGATGTGAAGACGATGTAATCAGTCCATCACCCTTGAAGTCGTGATGAATGGTTTGAAAAACCGACAAGTTGAAGATTGAGACACTTATGCAGCATATGGGAATCTTTATTCAGGAAACGTTTCGCCACACAGTGGCTTCATCAGTCCAATACAAAGAGGAAGTAGATGAATGGTTCAGAGAACCGACATGTTGATAAATTAGACACATGTGCAACTCTTGGGTATCTTTATTGAGTTGCACATGTGTCTAATTTATCAACAAAGAGGAAGGCGTAAGGAGAGGAGGAGTATGAGGTAATCAGTCCCTCAGCCTGGAGTCGATGTGTTCAGTCCATCAATCTTGTAGAATGTACAGCATAGGGCCGTAGACGTGGCTTATATACTGTAGTGAGGTGAGGTGAAGCAGGCGGAGGCGGGGTCATAGTGGTACCATCCACTAGTCGAAGTAGGTCTTCGTCCAAAGGTTGAACAAGTGTTGAAGAATTCTTTGTAACAAGATCCCATGATGCTGCAGTGTCTGACAGTTGTGATGAATGGTTTGAAAAAACGACAAGTTGAAGATTGAGACACTTATGCAGCATATGGGAATATTTATTCCGGAAACGTTTCGCCACACAGTGGCTTCATCAGTCCAATACAAAGAGGAAGGCGTAAGGAGGAGTATGAGGTAATCAGTCCCTCAGCCTGGAGTCGATGTGTTCAGTCCATCAATCTTGTAGAATGTACAGCATAGGGCCGTAGACGTGGCTTATATACTGTAGTGAAGTGAGGTGAAGCATATAAGCCACGTATATAAACCACATCTACGGCCCTATGCTGTACATTCTACAAGATTGATGGACTGAACACGTCGACTCCAGGCTGAGGGACTGATTACCTCATACTCCTCCTTACGCCTTCCTCTTTGTATTGGACTGATGAAGCCACTGTGTGGCGAAACGTTTCCTGAATAAAGATTCCCATATGCTGCATAAGTGTCTCAATCTTCACCCTTGAAGTCGTAGAATTTGAGGTTGTCAGTCCCTCAGCCTGGAGAAGTTCAGTTCCAGTTCATTTCAAGCCATTGATCTTCTTCGCAGGGTGATTAACGATGATACAGAGTTACCCGTACCCTGCCAAGATTTTGTGAGCCTTGTCGAGCTTTGTGTTCGTTATAACTGTTTTAGGTTTGAGGACAAGAAGTACAAACAACTCTTCGGGCTAGCCATGGGATCCTCCCTTAGTGCAGTACTTGCCAATTTATATATGGTGGACCTAGAATCCAGACGGATCCTCAGTAACATCCCTAGTTCAGTTACATGGATGCGGTACGTTGATGATATTTTGGTCATTGTACCCAAAAATCTAGACGTACGTGGCATCCTCAACACCATCAACACTCTGGAACCTATTAAATTTACACTAGAGGAGGAGAAGGACAACCAATTACCTTTCCTGTACATTCTCCTACGCACTGGTGAAAACAAACTTTCTTTTAAAGTCTACCGGAAACCTACCTACAAGAACGATATTCTACATTTCTTCTCTCACCATGACACCAGAACTAAAAGAGGGGTAGTTATTGGCTTGTTTCTGAGAGCCTACAGAATTTCCAGTCCGCAGTTCCTCGAAGAATGCACATACATCACCAATTCTTTTAGTTCACTACACTTTCCCTTACACTTCATATGTGACTGCAGGAAACGTGCAACATGTATCCTCAACAAGACCAACACCAATCAAGTTGAAGAAAAACCTCCAAGTTACATCGTTTTACCGGTCAGCAACGTTGCCACTAATGCTTCAAAAATGTTTGACAGATCACTGGCTAAAATATCTACCAGCTCTTCAACTACTATTAGGAACCTGATACAAAAACGCAAGCATGATTCTGGCACAAGTGCAGGAATTTACACTATACCATGTGGGGGGTGCGACAAAGTATATGTAGGGAAAACAGCCAGATCTCTGGACATTAGGATCACCGAACACAAAAATGCTTGCAGAAATGATGACCGCAAAAACGCGTGTGTTCAACATAGGGACGATGTTGGACACCTCATGAAATTCAGTGAAGCTAAACTAGTGATTAAAGAAGATGACTTAAGATGGAGAAAATGCATAGAAGCTTCACTAATTGCTGTCAGTAACACTATAAAGCAAAAATCCGGTAGTTACAGTATCTCGAAATTGCTAATCAACAAGATATTACCCATTCTGAAAACTGCTGTTACATGATCCGTCTCACCTCCTTAGTTCCACTACTACTAATACTACCACCTCTACCCACACGACACTTCACCTGACCCCTGTCACTATATATACGCGTTTTCTTAGTTTTTCTCTGTATTAGGACTGAAGAAGCCACTCGTGGCGAAACGTTTCCTTTAATAAATGTCTTGAACTGTACATGTCTTTTTCCACATACTGTAAGTTGTCTGTGTAGCTAGAACTATGCTCTGAAAGTCGTCATACTGGCAACCATCGCCACCTACCTGACCCATAGTCAAGTCATTCCACTTCAACCCACCCAGGTAATTTTGCAATCCTGCGAAATCGGCCAAGAGAAAATCAGGGACAAAGACTTGATTGTAGTTAATTCCATGATATATTGAAATTGAGTGATTTGTGATCTATTTCCTCAAGCTCATCATTAGTTTGTGATTCCTTGTTGGCAAGAACCAAGTCAAGTAGGTTATTTCGTCTAGTTGGATCTGTCACAAACCGTTTTAAATAGCAATCCTGAATCACATCAAGAAAATTGCTAGACTCCAGATTTCCTTTCACATTGCTCCAATCAATTTGTCTAAAATCTCCCATTGACACAAGATTTTCGTAACTAGATGATTTATGAATTTCGTCCCAAAGAAGCTTTCTGCACTCCCTATCAAGGTTTGAGGGCCTATAAATCACACCCAAAATTAATTTTTCATGACCCTCAAGAAACCGTAGCTAAACAGATTCTGAATCCGACGCTTTTAATTTCATATCTTGTCTAACGCAACAATTCAAATTATCTCTGACAAACATCGTCACTCTACCACCCTTCCTATTGACCCTGTCACTGTGGAATAGTTTGTATCCTTGTATGTGGCATTCAGAAGGCATTTTTCTATCTTTCAAGCTGAACCAGGTCTCCGTTAGAGCAATATTATCAACGCTGATAAATTAGACACATGTGCAACATTTGGTTATCTTTAATGAGGAAACGTTTCGCCACACAGTGGCTTCATCAGTCCATACAAAGGAGAATGGTGAAGAAAAGGAGCAGTTTGAGGTAATCAGTCCCTCAGCCTGGAGTCGATGTGTTCAGTCCAAGATTGATGGACTGAACACATCGACTCCAGGCTGAGGGACTGATTACCTCAAACTCCTACTCTCCTTACACCTTCCTGCTTTTTATAGGACTGATGAAGCCACTGTGTGGCGAAACGTTTCCTCAATAAAGATACTGAAGTGCTGCACATGTGTCTAATTTATTTACTTGGATGTGATAATACAGCATCCATCAAAGGTATAGGGGTGACGACAGGATGGGTATAGGGTGACTAATATCCACAGAAGGGGTATGGAGTGACTACCACCCAGAAGATGGGTGTGGAATGATCACGTCAAAAATACTTCTACTGTCTCCAGTGTTACAATCGCCTGTATTCGACTGAAGAAGTCTGATGTGACGGGAAAACATTACGATAATAAAGTTACTGACGTGTTGCACAAGACTCGTTAGTTGGTTAATTACGGTTAAAGCCCATCAACTACACAATGAACTAAGACGCAATGAACTTGTTCAACACCAGTCAAGGGTATTTTAATGCTCAATATGGATCCATGAAGATGAAAGTAAACTCTAAGGACAAAAAAACACTGAGATATATATCCCTCCACGTGTACAGGAACTGCTGCACTCAGTGTACACACACACACACACACACACACACACACACACACACACACACACGAAGAGAGATATAATATATACAAAGCATGCCAAGGCTCGACCCCCCCACAAGCACAAATAGGTGAGTTCTGTGGACATGAAGTGAGCCAGGGAGATAAACACAATGGACACGCTTGAAAGGCTTCTTGGAAACGTCGCGCCATTTTCACACAGCGCCAGCCTGATACCAGCCCACAAAAGCTGGCGAGAAAAGGGTCTTTCCTGCCTGAGATTGAAGTTCGAAAACTATTTTTTATGTATATATATTGCTTATTGATGTAATTCGGTTTGGAAGGAGGAGGAAGAGAAGCAAGAGGAGCAGGAAGAGGAGGAAGAGAGGAAGAAAAGAAGGAAAAGGGGAATTAAATCACAAATTTGAGTTATGCTTTCATTTTCCCCCGTCCTCTTCCCCCTCCCCCCCCCAAAAAAAAATTATCCCAGAGAAGTGGATCTCTAAGATAAATGCAATAGGCACACACATACGAACACATACAGTACATGGAATTAGAAGCTACTCACGCCCAAACGCTTATAACCCGAGGTGCAAGCAGCCGGTGGAAGGCCTCGGTCAGGTGACCAAAAGCCCCAGCGGCGGGTCATAATACGGCTAAGACCAGCGTCAGGAAACACTTATCTTGTTTCCTGACAAACCTTACCTAACCTAACCTAACCTAATTAATGCACACAAAACACAGAAGAGAGAAGCGACACAGAGCAGCTGTCTCATCAGACTGGATAAAAACCTTCACCTCACTCATCTACGACAACAATCTTGACAGATTGTTCCATTTAAATAACATTTGTGATAAAGACACAATTGGGATCTACTCTCATAATATTAACAAGCTACATATATTTAATTTTAGGGACCTCTGAATGTAGGACAAAAAAAAAAGAATATATATTTATATTTATGTACAGATATTTATTTACAAATATTCATTACTAAGATGTACTTTTCATAACACAGGAAATACATAAAAGCAGGTAAATATAGTCATTATTTTCACACGAACAATTGTTCAAACCAATAGTGCATTTTTCTAGTATTACATGATCATACAAGATTGTGATAACAAAGAGTCGCAACACACTGTAGGGGAGGCATCAGCGCTGACTGATAGGCTACAGGACTTACACAAAGAGGGAGAAATTAAAATGAGGACTAGTCACAAATGGTACTCCACACGGGTCAGTGTTGGGTCCCTTGCTGTTCACAGTCTACATAAACCACCTAAATGATAGAACATAGCGACGTGGACAAGTCAGATGACGGCACAATAATAAGACAGATGTTGAAGAATCTTTAGAATATATTTTTTTCTTGGTCGGAAAAACTGTAGATGAAGTTTAATGTAGAGAAATGTAAAATCCTCATAACGGGGATAGAAGATAGCCGCGGCATATTTCAGTTAAAAAAAATTGAAATTCTGGTTTGCAGATATACCTGATACTAAGACAATACTGGTGAACTTCTCGTAGTAAATCTAAAAGACTGGTGACTTCACCTAAATTTGAATAAACAACAAAAGTCCCATTTCAAACAACTCTTGCTAAAGCCTCATTTAAATGACGCAACGTAGTTCTGGCTTCACCTGTTATAGGAAGACCATACATGCGCTGGAAGACAAAGGGAAGCACGAGAAAGTTTATGTCCTGTATTAGAAATCTTTCCTATATAAAAATGGACACCAGTGAATTTACGATGTCTTGAATGGGATGGACTGTGAGTATATAACTAAGGTGTGCATATAAAAGACAAGCAACCATATATAAAGAGATAAAAACATGAGATTAACTTACGTAAGCTAAGATTAAACAAAAATATATGAAAGTATTCGTATGGTAAGAAAGATGTAGACTCAAATACATAGAGTGCACGTAAAAGTGAGTTAGACAATAAAACGAGCGTGAATATTTGGATGTGGGCAAGACCTGCCTTATATGGGTCAGTAGGCCTACAACTCTCTCGTTACTTACTGTCCTCACGTGTTCAGCGTCACTTGTATGTTGCTGTTGTTGTTCAGCTCAGCACAGCTGTTTCAGCAAGCCAGAGGTGAGTTTTGTGGTGATTTCTGCATCCAGTGTGAGCTTCTCCACGTGTTTGTGGGTGGAGGAGGAGGAATGGCCAGATGCCCGCCCTGCCATACACTCACGCACGCTCCTCGCCACCACACTACCATACACTCACCACTGCCCACTCCCTCTGCTGTGTTTTCTGCTGTTTTTCGTATGAATTCATTGCCAGTGCTGTGTATCCGAGTGCCCGAGGCCACTCGAAGCTACGTGGATTACGACGTCACGTGGGTGTGGGCGATGTCACGTAGACCTACAAAGTCACGTGAGTTACCAGATGTCCCAGGCCTCATGCTGTGGTCTGCTGCCCGCATCACATCGACGCCACCCACGATGCTGCCCGACTTCATGACGTCACGATGTCTGCTGACGTCACCTCACGATGTCTGCCTGACGTCACCTCGAGATGTCTGCTGACGTCACCTCACGATGTCTGCCTGACGTCACCTCGAGATGTCTGCTGACGTCACCTCGAGATGTCTGCTGACGTCACCTCACGATGTCTGCCTGACGTCACCTCGAGATGTCTGTTGACGTCACTGCTGCTGACGTCACCTTGCGACATCACGCCTGACATCACATGATGTCACATCGAGTGTTCTAGTAATTATTTCAGTATTGTCGAGAAGATTGAGAGAAGATATATGTCGTGTGTTAATTAATTCCTCTCAGTCAGTGTTCTCACATTTTAGTATGTCTTAGTCAGTTTTATGCGCAGAAAAGCATCATTTGCTAGTTAAGCCATGTTGTACCGTATGTACAGCGGTGTGTTTTTAAAGTTTCGTGTGTCCAGTGAGGTCTGTGGTCAGACCCTTGAGTTGCACCACTATGTCACCCGCGTGACCAGTGTTTGACAGCTGATTACTCAGCCCCGAGTGACCGAGCCCTCTTGTACAGAAAGCTTTTATGCTCGTCGCTCGTGATGTTCTGTAGAATCGTACCTGCTACGATTCCCATCGAGATTTGTTTCACTTCACCTCCAGACCTTCAGAGTGCAGTTATATGTAGAGAAACAAGTCTGGGGACGCTTAGGCTAACCTCTGCTATAACTCCAACTGTCAAGAGATGATACTCGTCAAGCCGCAGCCAGGCCTGTCGGCAGGCGCTGTGTCAGCCTCGTGTCACAAGCTTCAGTGAGCAGCCTGCACAAAGAAGATGTCACTTTGACTGCTAGCTCTCTCACTGCAGTCTGGTGTATGATGTTACGACTCCCAGATGTTTCGCCCAGTCGTCTCTGCCACGACTCGCTCCACAACTCGCTCCGTGCTCGCCGGCAGTGACAGCCCAGCGACAGTACCAGTCGAGAAGTGTCCTCCTGAGTCGCTTGCCAGAAGTCCTGCCCAGTTGCCGAGTTTTGTCGACGCCTCACTCGAGGGCACCAGCATGTTGTGCCCCAGGTTGAGACGAAGCTGATTCAACCTGTGCATCGCTTACTAAGCTTGAGACTAGTATCACGCTGCGAGACTGTCTCTCACACTACACAGCCCGGATGGTCAGGTTTGCATACGGCCAACAGTAACAGCCTGGTTGATCAGGCTCTGATCCACCACGAGGCCTGGTCACAGATCGGGCCGTGTGGGTGTTGATCCCCGAAAGCCTCTGCAGGTATACGCTCAACAATGACTATCACTGTGTGGGAAGCAAGTGACTCCTCTTCCCGTCACCTACAACATCCAGTCAACTACACAGTGGTAATTGCATGTTGCTCCTCCCTATATTTTAAATGATACGATAATGAATGACTTTTACATTAGATATAGAATTATGTTCTGCAAATTATAAAAGTTTTTTTTTTAATAAAGAGTGGACTTTTTTTTTTTTTTTTTTTTAAGAAAACAACCTAACCAAACCTAACTGGGAATAATCTAATGTACCCCAAATAAACCCAATCTAGGAAAACCCTCTCGGAGTTCCTCCAAGGAGCAACAATCAGTTATCGCCTTTATTGCTTTTAATCTACTTATGTTCTGAAACTCTACCATCTCTATCCAGACATAAATTTTTTAATTAATTACAGTAACAACACCGGGATTTTCCTTCACCACAATAAAACTCTAGAGTATTTTGACTACTATACATCCCATTCAGGTAAGACTAATCTCAGCGTGCAGATTATGAATCAGTCCCTCCAACATTCTGCAGGTGTAAATTATATCTTTCTTGGCTACGTTCTAGATAGTACAATTTGAAGGATTGTAGGCGTTCCCAGCAATTTAAGAGTCTGTATATTATTGAAGTCTGCAGTTTAGCCGGCTTTAAAATAGGGTTGTTAATGTGCATTAAAATTCCAGAACACGAGATTTACTTTTTCTTTTAACAGAATTGAATATATCAGCAATGTGCTGCTATCTTATTCTATGTGATATGTAATGGAGTAAAAACTACGTTTACTTATCATTTTTCATCACACAGGATACGTTCCACAAGAATGGTATATAATACCGACAAGATGAAAATAAAGACACTTGTGCAACATCTTTACTGTAGATGTTTCGCCATCTAATGGCTTTATCAATACAAATTCTAGGACATAATTTGAAGACAGTAGAACTATATATAAAAGATGAGATAAACCATACCATGGGCGGGATTTGAACCCACGGTCAGAGAGTCTCAAAACTCCAGACCGTCGCGTTAGCCACTGGACCAGCTAGCCACAATAAGATTCGTCCAACTAGGTATATTTCTACACCATAGGAAGATTAGCACAGGCACCACTGTGACCACAAATGCAAGTTTTTACAGACGAATCTCCAGCTAGCGTGGCCGTGACGAACTCTAGCTCAAGTCCCCTCAAAGCTGTTAACATGACTCACGAAATTCGTCTGTAAAAACTTGCATTTGTGGTCACAGTGGTGCCTGTGCTAACCTTCCTATGGTGTAGAAATATACCTAGTTGGACGAATATTATTGTGGCTAGCTGGTCCAGTGGCTAACGCGACGGTCTGGAGTTTTGAGACTCTCTGACCGCGGGTTCAAATCCCGCCCGTGGAATGGTTTGTTTGCAATAGTGTCATTACGATTTCGTGAGTCAAGATGAGATAATCAGTCCCTCAGCCAAGGCTGAGGGACTGATTTGTATTGATAAAGCCACTAGATGGCGAAACGTCTATAGTAAAGATACCCAGACGTTGTACAAGTGTCTTTATTTTCATCAGGATAGGTTTTATACATTCGTCAGCCTGAGCTGGGAGACTTCAACAGGTCAGTGAGGATATTATCAAGTATTCCGTTAAGGATTCAACAGCTACGAGAGTTTCAGGGAGTTCGTTCTAACGAAGATGGAGTGTTTATTACCAGTCTGGCCACTCTCTCATTCCCTCCAGGCGCTGTGTCTCATACTGTTTTACCGCTTCTAAGTATAACAGGAATAACTCTCCAAAGGAGATTATACTGCGTGTATATTCCATTCTTCTGGCCTCTCTCATTATCAGGGACTTATTTGCCCACGGAACTGTCTCTCTCACTTGTGTTCTTTACACCATTCTCTGAAAACTCTACAGCTGTTGAGCGTGAAAATCCCAGGAGATCAGCAGTTTCTGAGATACTCAAACCGCTCCGTCTGGCACAAACAATCATTCCACGGTCAAAGTCACTCAGATCACATTTGCTCCCCATTCTGTTATTTGGTCTGAACAACAACTGAATCTTCTGATCATGTCTGCATGCTTTTAGGCATTGAGGTGCTACCACTTGATTGGATGATTAGATACTTGCATTATCGATCAGGTTACACGTATAGCTAATAAAGTGGCCACTGAGTGTATATACATAAATATTTATATATTATATAATTATAAAGGAACATAGTACAATATAATACAAAAAGTCCAGGGAAGACCCAATAGTGTGAGCTTAAACTGAGGACAGGCGAAGAAAAGCACTGGAGAAGAGTGTCGTCAGTCAAAGAGAAAGGGCCAGGGCTAGATCCAGCAGCGGAGCAATCATGGCAATGTAGAGGACAGAAGGAACGGGTCGTCCGGTGGTCTTGGTTAACCAGGGACATGCAGACGGGTAGGCAGGGCTCGGGAGAGGATAGCGTTCAGGTGGAAGTGGTAAGTGGAGTGTCTATGGCGGATTTGCGGTGAAAGACCCGTATCTGAATTTCTTAAAGGTGGATCTTGAGAGGTGGGACAGTTCAACTAGGTTTGTTATGTCGGTTGTGTGAATCTTCACAAATTCTTGCACTTGTTTAGGTGAGAAGAGATGGAGCGGCTCACAGGCTTATTTACCAATGCCATCCTACAGTCTCGTACAGAGTTCTTTGAAGAACATGGAACTGTAGTTGGTTGGAAAGGTGTAGAAGACCAGGTTGTCCCATTCAAGTCCATTAGCGTATATATCGATGCTTTCTTCATCCTCAAATTGTGTAGATTAGGCTTCTGTGGTCTTGGAGGTGGCGACTGGTTACGAAGGAGTAGTATGTAAGGACGCTTGAGAGATTGAGGCTGGCTGGACAGGTGCAATGGAGTGGTTGACAATTAATTGGACGACTGGCGGTGTAGGAGTGGCACTCTAGACTTGAGAGGCTGTGCTCTGCTGCACAGTTGTGGTGATTTCAGCACCATGAGACTTGTTAGCAACTGGAGTAGGTCGACGAGCAGTTGATTGAACAACAGATGATCTCAGGTCGGCTGAATCAGTGAAGTTTATGATGTCGGGAATGATCTTGAGAATATCAACAGAAGGAGCAGATTGTAGATGAATGGTTCAGAGAACCGACATGTTGATAAATTAGACACATGTGCAACTCTTGGGTATCTTTATTGAGGATACGTTTTGCCACACAGTGGCTTCATCAGTCCATACAAAAGAGAATCTTGAAGAACAGGAGGAGAATGAGGTAATCAGTCCCTCAACCTTGAGTCGATGTGGTCAGTCCATCAATCTTGAATAGAATACGGCATATGGGCGGAGAAGGAGCTTATAAACCGTAAGCAGGAGAGGTGCAGCAGTTGTAGGTGGTGTCACATTTATTCAATGTGGAAGTAGGTCGTGCCCAAGGGTTAGGCAAGCGAAGAATTCCCAAGTATTAAGATCCCAAGAAGTTGCAGTGTCTGACAGGATTGTAGATGAATGGTACGTAACACCACCTACAACTGCTGCACCTCTCCTGCCTACGGTTTATAAGCTCCTTCTCCGCCCATATGCCGTATTCTATTCAAGATTGATGGACTGACCACATCGACTCAAGGTTGAGGGACTGATTACCTCATTCTCCTCCTGTTGTTCAAGATTCTCTTTTGTATGGACTGATGAAGCCACTGTGTGGCGAAACGTTTCCTCAATAAAGATACCCAAGAGTTGCACACGTGTCTAATTTATCAGAAGGAGCAGAGTCGGGGAATTTGAAGCCGGGAATGTTGTTGAGCCTGAATAGTCCATTAATTGTAGTGTTGAAGGAGCCGGATATTGCTGCGCTGGCCAAGTGTGCATACACAATACAGTACATGACATTTGATGGTGCAACGTCAGGAAGATGTGGCTAGTGGATGGCTGCTGAGTGACTTCAAGGATCTTTGTGGTGTCTGCTTGTAGTTTTATGATGGCGGCATAGGTGGAAGATCTAGCGGAGTTCAGCTTCTTCAAGTCTTCTTGGTTCTTCTTGGAGATGAATTCCTTTCTCAAGGGACATCTGGCTGCAAGAGTGGGGTGATCACTCTTGCAGTTAAAGCATTTTGAAAGTGTAGTGGTAATACAGTTCTGAGAGTCGTGACCTTTACTGCCGCGCTCAAGGCAAAACTTATTCTTGATGCAGATATGTTTACCACATCTGCATTTTGCTTGTCTTCCAGTGCATCCAGGACCATACCGCAATAGGCCAATATTTGTGAGAGGCAGGAGCGATCTGCTCTAAACCCCTGCTGCCCTGAGTTGTGCAATTGTTGTGAATCTATGTGGTTAGCCAACTTGCTTCTTAAAATCCTTTCAAATATTTTTATAATGTGAGATGTAAGTGTTATTGGTCTACAGTTTTTTGCTGTTGTTTTGCTGTCACCTTTGTGGAGTGGCGCTATAATTAGTGTTAAACGACTATGGGATGACATCCGTGTCTAGGCTCCCTCTCTATAGAATATTTAAGGCACATGATAGGATTTTCTTGCAGTTTTTGAGGAATACAGAGTGCTATGAGTCTAGGCCTGAGACATAGTGAACTGGTAGACTGTCATTGGCTTTCTCGAAGTCAGTTGGGGTTAGGGTTTCGTCAGAAATTTTGGAGACATTGACAAAGTTCTGAGTATCGTTCATGAAGAATTCGTTCAGATGTTGACCTCTCTACTTCCCTGTGAAACTCTTCAGACTTGACGAGCACTTTACTTTCCTATCAATCTCTCTACCTCCCTGTTGACCTCTGTACCTTCCTATCAAACATTACCTCTCTGATAACCTCTCTACCTAACTGTTGACCTCTCTCCTTCCCTGTAAACCTCGCTACCACTCAGGGGTTTAATGAGTCGTAGCAAACCCCGACCTACCCCACAGTAAGTTTTGCCCGGCTGCTGGTTGAATCTCTTGCATGTGGGCGGGCTTGTGGGCGGGCTCTCATCCATGACGCTTGACTGCCTGCTTGCTGCTACCTGGCTGTCAAGACAGCGTCGGGTTGTATTAGTGGAAACTGTCAATGACTGTGCTTACCGATTTGTGTTAGTGAGGACAGAGTCTAAGCGCCTAGCCCCGCCTCTTTAGTTTCAGCGTCCGATATTACTGATGTCTGGCCTCATGAAGCTTGCCATAGCCACTACTGAAACACTTCCCTGAAGGCAGTGTCCACAAATATTGATAATACAAAAACACTTACAGTGGAACAAACCTTTATTGAGAATATTTTTGGTGCTTATAGCACGCAGTCCAGCGTAGGCACCACAGCCCGGCTGATCAGGAAGAGAATTTTGAACTTATCAAATGCCCTCTTGAAGATAGTTTTTGGTAAGTCCTCCCATATATACAAAAGGAGGATATTGAAGAGTCTTAAGTCCTTTACAAGAATTGATCTTTCTAACTATACTCGTTGCACCCCTGTCCAGTCATTTCATCTCTGTAAGATATTTTAGTGTGTATATTTAAAACTAATCCCTTTAAAATTGTAAACGTTTAATTGATGAGGTATACTTCTCGTCTTCCTTCCAAGGAGTACAGTTGAAAAGACTAACAGTGTTCTTAATTTAGGTACTTGACTGAATTTATATGAGGAGTAAAAGATCTCAGCACATTCCGCAGTTCTGGAATTTCTGCTGTCTTCAAGTGCCTTGAAGAGCATCATGAGTATCATTAACTTGGCATCTCTTGCTCTGAAAGTTCTGCTGCTGCTGTCAATATCCCTCTCCAGCTTTTATCTTCCCTTCACAATCCCTTTCACCTTCTTCCTTGTTAAATTTCTTCCTTGCCCTTTAGCTTCTCTTGCCACCTCAGTAATTATCTTTATCTCCTCTAAGTATCTTTTAACTATTTTCTGTATCCTCTCTAATTGCCCTGGTTAGTTCCAATATTCTCTTCTTCTATTTAGATGCTATTTTCTCTTCCGATAACATTTCTTCTCATTGACTCCAGTGTCCTAATTTATTCCCATTCTCATTCCTACGTTTTTAGCCCTTGTATGTGTGTGTGTGTGTGTGTCGTCAGGCCGATTTCCCTCAACCTTTCTTCGTAGGACATTCCCCTTAGCTTTAGGGCCAGGCTTGTTGCAAACCTCTGCACTTTCTCTAATTTCTTGACATGCTTGACCATGTGTGGGTTCCAAACTGGTGCTTCATACTCCAATATGGGCCTGACGTACACGGTGTATAGAATCTTGAACGATTCCTTACTGAGGTATCGGAACGCTATTCTTAGATTCGCCAGGCACTCATATGCTGCAGCAGTTATTTGGTTGATGTCCACCTCAGGAGATGTGCTCGGTATTTACTCACCCTAAAATCCTTTTTCTTGAGTGAGGTTTGCAACCTTTGGCCACCTAGCTATACTCTGTCCACGGTCTTCTTTGCCCATCCCAAGTCTTCATGACTTTGCATTTGGCGGGGTTAAAATCAAAAAGCCAGTTTCTGGACTAGGCTTTCAGCCTGTTTAGGTCTCTTTGTAGTCCTGCCTGATCCTCATCCGATTTAATTCTCTTCATTAACTTCACATCATCTGCATATAGGGGCACTTCTGAGTCTATCCCTTCCGTCATGTCATTCACATATACCAAAAACAACACTGGTCCTAGTACTGACTCCTGTGGAACCCCGCTCGTCACAGGCACCCACTCTGACACCTAGTCACGTACCATGACTCCCTGTTGTCTCCCTGTCAGCTGTTACTTGATCCATTGCAGTGCCTCTTCTGTTATGCGCGCCTGATCCTTTAGCTTTTGATTTAATCTCTTGTGAGGAACTATGTCAAAGGCCTTCTTGCAATCCAAGAAAATGCTATGTACCCACCCCCATCTCTCTCTCTCGTGTCTTACTTCTGTTACCTTGTCATAAAACTCCAGTAGGTTTGTGACACAGGATTTTCCTTCCCTGAAACCGTGCTGGTTGTCGTTTATAATCTTGTTCCTTTCTAGGTCCTCCACCACTCTCCTGATAATCTTCTGTATGACTTTGCGTACTATACACGTCAGTGACACAGGTCTGTAGTTTAATGCCTAGTGTCTGTCTCCTTCCTTAAAAATTGGGACCATATTTGCCGTCTTCCATACCTCAGGTAGTTGCCCAGATTAATAGGTACATAGTTTTTATTAAAAACGCTGTAAAATTTAGTTTTGCGAGAAACCTGACCAAGAGACCTTACCTAGCCTAGCCTAATATATTTTATTTTAGCATAATTCTACTGAATATATTACAGATCAGTTTAAATTTATTTAATTCTAATTAAAATGGCTTATATATATTTTTCGTCATGCTCAGATTGAATTTTACAGATTTACTGCAAAAAATAAAATTTCACTCTGCTTATTCGGCAGAAACGACCCTTGCTTTTTAGGCCAAACTTGCCGATTCCACTTAGTCGGCACGACATGTATGTTAATACTTCGTATACACATCCTGCATCCTACCTAAATTCTCTTTATTCCTCTGTGATCTACTTTCTGCTGTACCACCAACTCGTTCACTAATAATTCTATCCTATACTTTACCCGTAAAACTTAAATCTTGTTTCCTTATAATTCATGTACTTTCTCTTGTCCCCATCACTTAATACAAAGGAACTACGCATACTCTCTGCCATTCATTAGATACCTTTCTTTTATGCAAATGATGAAAAAAACATCAACCACTGGGAAACTTCAGACCTACCTACCTTTAACATCATTCTTAATCAAATCTGTCCCACTTCCTTTATTCATTTTTTTTATTCTACACATTGATTCACGCAGCTTCCCATCTTCCCCCCCCCCACCCACCTCTGGTTCTTAACTCCTACAGGATGTTAAATCTTACTGTCCAGGACATGATGTAATGGCCTCTGTTTCATTCAAGAACAGTTAAAATATTCTCGCCCCCTTTCCACTATTTACCTCCTCATCCTCTATCTTCCCTCTTTCGTTGTCAAACATCAACTTCATTTCCTCACTCGACTTTTTCAATATTTTAATCTCTCTAAAACTGTTTCTTATTCTAAGCAAAATTTGCTGGTGAAAACTCACCAAAATCTCTTATTGATCTTCCTGTCGCACTCCCTCAATACTTGTTTTAACTCTCTCCTAATTATAATTACTTTTACGACCCTCTTATATGCTAATTTTTCTCCCTTTCCACACTTTTTATGTTACCTTTTCTCTTTCCTTGGTGATAGTGTCCCAGCCTTCATAACATTGTTTTTCCTTATAAAAGTTGAAGAATCTCTGTAGTATATATATATATATATATATATATATATATATATATATATATATATATATATATATATATATATATATATATATATATATATATATATATATATATATATATATATATATATATATATATTTTTTTTTTTCAACAAATCGGCCGTCTCCCACCGAGGCAGGGTGACCCAAAAAAGAAAGAAAATCCCCAAAAAGAAAATACTTTCATCATCATTCAACACTTTCACCACACTCACACATTATCACTGTTTTTGCAGAGGTGCTCAGAATACAACAGTTTAGAGGCATATACGTATAAAGATACACAACATATCCCTCCAAACTGCCAATATCCCAAACCCCTCCTTTAAAGTGCAGGCATTGTACTTCCCATTTCCAGGACTCAAGTCCGACTATAAGAAAATAACCGGTTTCCCTGAATCCCTTTACTAAATATTACCCTGCTCACACTCCAACAGATCGTCAGGTCCCAAGTATCATTCGTCTCCATTCACTCCTATCTAACACGCTCACGCACGCTTGCTGGAAGTCCAAGCCCCTTGCCCACAAAACCTCCTTTACCCCCTCTCTCCAACCCTTTCGAGGACGACCCCTACCCCGCCTTCCTTCCCCTATAGATTTATATGCTTTCCATGTCATTCTACTTTGATCCATTCTCTCTAAATGACCAAACCACCTCAACAACCCCTCTTCTGCCCTCTGACTAATACTTTTATTAACTCCACACCTTTTCCTAATTTCCACACTCCGAATTTTCTGCATAATATTTACACCCACATTGCCCTTAGACATATATATATATATATATATATATATATATATATATATATATATATATATATATATATATATATATATATATATATATATATATATATATATATATATATATATATATATATATATATATATATATATATATATATATATATATACACACACACACAAAGGTCATAACTTTTTTATTTTTTCCCCCAAATAAAACATCGCCTGTGGCATAAATCGATGAACTTTTCTTTAAAAACAATGAAAAAGTCATTAATTCCTCTCAGTTTTCAAAAAAGGTCACCCCTAAATAGGAACTATGAATCACCATATATCTGTGTTACTGCTCATAAGTAGCAACTCAGGAAAGTACTAATTGGCAACTCAAATTAATGAAAAATATTAATCTACAGGTCAAGTTGTAAGTGAAAAAACTCTACAGCCTTCAAAAAGACGGAAACTGCTTTTGAATCAGCTTCAGCATCAACATCTTACGATCATGCAGCGAGTGACAGTGGTACTGAATCTGAAGGCAGCGAGTGTGAAGATGAAGATGAAAGTACTACTCCACCAGCCAGAAAACACAACAAAAGTAAAGTTGCAACCTATTTGGTGACATCCACACGAGTATCAACAAGTAAACCCGCAAAGATATACAAACAGTTGTCATTCAATGGCACTGACATTCCTACACCAAGTCAAGCAACAATATATATATATATATATATATATATATATATATATATATATATATATATATATATATATATATATATATATATATATATATATATATATATATATATATATAATATGATGGCACTGGTGAGTACAAAGGAGTCCCTTCCAAATGATCTTACACAGGTGATGACACGGGGACAGGAAATGGGACTCATCCTGAATCCATCCAAATGTGAAATCATCTCAGTCAATCAACAAATGATCGACGCAGTGAAATCAAGACTTCCAGGTGCATCACTTATTGCCCCCACAAATAGTCTAGTGCCATTGACTCAATTCTCAGGAAGAAACTGGATGAGTTGAGGAGGACGGAACAACGAATAGGCAATCTTGACACCCATGATGCCTAGTACCTTCTCACAAAGTGCTTGATTCTGCCCAGGTTAACATATTCCCTAAGATGCGCACCCTCATATAACCCTATACTTCATGAATACCACAGTATCTTGAGGCATTTTTTTAATAAAGTACTCAACCTTACTCTAGAAGATGTGAGACCAAACTACACTTCAGTCAGACTAGGATTGGACTACCTGCTTTCCTGTCATGTGTTGCATCCAGGGAACTTGTAGCAGCGATTCTCTCTGAACACCTTAGGAATATTGCTGGAGTTCATGACCAAAAGTTCGTTGATGGAGACATGGTTTGGGATAATCTAACGGGCTCCAAAATCTTGCTTCCCCCCAGCATCTACAAACAGTCACACCAGGATATCTCAGTAGTGGAGAATATAGCCTCAACAATGCTTCAAAGTGTGGGGAAGGATAGAGCCTGCCTCCTAGCAGTGAGAGCTCGTCATGCAGAGGACTTCCTGTTGGCTGTTCCCAACTCCTCCCTTGGGATAAGTCTCGATCCACAGACCATCCGCACTGGCATTGCCCTTCGCCTTGCTGCCCCTATTCTCACCAATCACAGGTGTATTTGCGGCAATGAATAGGCAGACTGATTCGGATACCATGGCCTTATTTGCTGTAGATCCAAGGAAAAGATTGCGAGGCATGGATTGATTAACATTAAGAGGAGCCTCACAACAGCCGGATGCCAAGCAATAAAGGTGCCACCCCAACTATGCAGATCTGATGGTAATCAATTATTAATTTATTATTATTATTATTATTATTATTATTATTATTATTATTATTATTATTATTATTATTATTATTATCATCATCATCATCATAGAAAGCACTAAACCGACAAGGGTCTATCACTCTTCAGGCCTGGACAGATGGCAAGCAGGTGGTGTGAAACTACATGTGTGTGTCCCCATTGGCTGATACCTATCTCCAATACACCAAGGAGGAAGGAGGGGCAGCTGCCAGCTTCATGGAGTCCTAGAAGTCTAGAATATATGGTGAACTTGTCCATCATTATATGTTCATTCCCATAGGCTAGGAGACCCTTCGCCCATGGGGAAAGAGTGTATTAAAGTTCCTGAAAGAGCTAGGCAAAAGACTCATCAGGGTAACTAGGAATCCGACGGCAGCTAGTTTTCTATTCCAGTGACTCGGCGCAGCGGTTGAGAGGGGTAATGCCTGCTGTATCCTGGGTACACGCCCCAGCTCTAAGGAGTTGGGTGAGATTTTTGCATTATAATCTGTGATAAACATTTTTTTATTATTTTTATTATCACACCGGCCGATTCCCACCAAGGCAGGGTGGCCCGAAAAAGAAAAACTTTCACCATCATTCATTCCATCACTGTCTTGCCAGAAGGGTGCTTTACACTACAGTTTTTAAACTGCAACATTAACACCCCTCCTTCAGAGTGCAGGCACTGTACTTCCCATCTCCAGGACTCAAGTCCGGCCTGCCGGTTTCCCTGAATCCCTTCATAAATGTTACTTTGCTCACACTCCAACAGCACGTCAAGTATTAAAAACCATTTGTCTCCATTCACTCCTATCAAACACGCTCACGCATGCCTGCTGGAAGTCCAAGCCCCTCGCACACAAAACCTCCTTTACCCCCTCCCTCCAACCCTTCCTAGGCCGATGTGATGTAGTCCAGCTGGGCGCTTGTGAGGTCTCTGGGGAGACCTAATTTAACCAATTATATGGTCACACCTTGCCTTGGCAGACGTCTGTAGCCACGCCCACGTCTGAGGTCTTTTGTTCTTAACAGCGTCAGATCTAGGCGTCAGGTCGTACACGTGGTTGTGGAGGGTGCTTGGACCACCATAAAAGCCCAAGGAAGAGCATGATCATGAGATTCGAGCGGAGCTGCTTCTGGGATGCAGAGCTCCTGAGCAGTAGATTCGAGCGGAGCTGCTGCTGGGGTGCAGGGCTCGGGAGAAGGCTGCTGAAGTCTCTGGAGGAGACTGTTGGAGGCATTGGGCAGAGTACTGGCTTGGCGCATTACTCGTGCTGTGTAGGTCTTGGGACCTGTGGCTTAGTTCCTGTGATGAACTGCCCTCTGAACTATATTGTAAGTTACATTCATTTTGGTCAAGTTGATTGTGTTCCCTGTCTCACTGCTTATGTGTACTACCCCATTTATCTAAACCACAATAATGTTCTGTTCCCAAATATATTATTGTACAAAGACTTAATAATAAACTGTGTTTGAGTAGAATAGTAATAGTCACTGTCCCCGTTATTTTCTCCATTTATTTATGTTAAGTTAAAGTAGTGAGAGGGTGTGGAGTGTGGTGGGTAGAGTAATGAGAGGTGAAGTTGTAGTCACCAGTGACCTCACATTACCTACCTACCGCTCACCTCTCCTGTCGTTACCTACCTACCTCCGCTAATCATCTCACTCCTACCACCTCGCCTGCCTCTCCCCTGCCTACATAATCCCTTACTCCCATATTCCCCACTTATATCCTATTCAATCATTACCCCCCTACATGACACCGACCCCTACCCCGCCTTCCTTCCACTACAGACTGATACACTCTTGAAGTCATTCTGTTTCGCTCCATTCTCTCTACATGTCGGAACCACCTCAACAACCCTTCCTCAGCCCTCTGGACAACAGTTTTGGTAATCCCGCACCTCCTCCTAACTTCCAAACTACGAATTCTCTGCATTATATTCACACCACACATTGCCCTCAGACATGACATCTCCACTGCCTCCAGCCTTCTCCTCGCTGCAACATTCATCACCCACGCTTCACACCCATATAAGAGCGTTGGTAAAACTATACTCTCATACATTCCCCTCTTTGCCTCCAAGGACAAAGTTCTTTGTCTCCACAGACTCCTAAGTGCACCACTCACTCTTTTTCCCTCATCAATTCTATGATTCACCTCATCTTTCATAGACCCATCCGCTGACACGTCCACTCCCAAATATCTGAATACATTCACCTCCTCCATACTCTCTCCCTCCAATCTGATATTCAATCTTTCATCACCTAATCTTTTTGTTATCCTCATAACCTTACTCTTTCCTGTATTCACCTTTAATTTTCTTCTTTTGCACACCCTACCAAATTCATCCACCAATCTCTGCAACTTCTCTTCAGAATCTCCCAAGAGCACAGTGTCATCAGCAAAGAGCAGCTGTGACAACTCCCACTTTGTGTGTGATTCTTTATCTTTTAACTCCACGCCTCTTGCCAAGACCCTCACATTTACTTCTCTTACAACCCCATCTATAAATATATTAAACAACCACGGTGACATCACACATCCTTGTCTAAGGCCTACTTTTACTGGGAAAAAATTTCCCTCTTTCCTACATACTCTAACTTGAGCCTCACTATCCTCGTAAAAACTCTTCACTGCTTTCAGTAACCTACCTCCTACACCATACACTTGCAACATCTGCCACATTGCCCCCCTATCCACCCTGTCATACGCCTTTTCCAAATCCATAAATGCCACAAAGACCTCTTTAGCCTTATCTAAATACTGTTCACTTATATGTTTCACTGTAAACACCTGGTCCACACACCCCCTACCTAAAGCCTCCTTGTTCATCTGCTATCCTATTCTCCGTCTTACTCTTAATTCTTTCAATTATAACTCTACCATACACTTTACCAGGTACACTCAACAGACTTATCCCCCTATAATTTTTGCACTCTCTTTTATCCCCTTTGCCTTTATACAAAGGAACTATGCATGCTCTCTGCCAATCCCTAGGTACCTTACCCTCTTCCATACATTTATTAAATAATTGCACCAACCACTCCAAAACTATATCCCCACCTGCTTTTAACATTTCTATCTTTATCCCATCAATCCCGGCTGCCTTACCCCCTTTCATTTTACCTACTGCCTCACGAACTTCCCCCACACTCACAACTGGCTCTTCCTCACTCCTACAAGATGTTATTCCTCCTTGCCCTATACACGAAATCACAGCTTCCCTATCTTCATCAACATTTAACAATTCCTCAAAATATTCCTTCCATCTTCCCAATACCTCTAACTCTCCATTTAATAACTCTCCTCTCCTATTTTTAACTGACAAATCCATTTGTTCTCTAGGCTTTCTTAACTTGTTAATCTCACTCCAAAACTTTTTCTTATTTTCAACAAAATTTGTTGATAACATCTCACCCACTCTCTCATTTGCTCTCTTTTTACATTGCTTCACCACTCTCTTAACTTCTCTCTTTTTCTCCATATACTCTTCCCTCCTTGCATCACTTCTACTTTGTAAAAACTTCTCATATGCTAACTTTTTCTCCCTTACTACTCTCTTTACATCATCATTCCACCAATCGCTCCTCTTCCCTTCTGCACCCACTTTCCTGTAACCACAAACTTCTGCTGAACACTCTAACACTACATTTTTAAACCTACCCCATACCTCTTCGACCCCATTGCCTATGCTCTCATTAGCCCATCTATCCTCCAATAGCTGTTTATATCTTACCCTAACTGCCTCCTCTTTTAGTTTATAAACCTTCACCTCTCTCTTCCCTGATGCTTCTATTCTCCTTGTATCCCATCTACCTTTTACTCTCAGTGTAGCTACAACTAGAAAGTGATCTGATATATCTGTGGCCCCTCATATATATACACTTGAAATGTATCCCTCAAACCTCATGTATTGTATATGCCATCTTTGTACCGGCAATGTATTTTTTTTTTAATTATTTTGTACCATATTATTTAATAAAATATACCTATTGGTAAAAAAAATGGTAAAATTTTCGCTCACGAAGTTTTCCTAATCCCCTTTCCCTTGAGCCCCAATTATCCGTTTAAACAATGTAATGTAGTAACGTTACTATTATGCAAAGAAAAATTAAAAAATGATAGAATTAGTGATGAGTAGACAGTGGCGAATCAGTGCAGGGATTGATCACCTGTTGGATTGAAGGGAATTTCTCAAGTCATTTACCCCAATTGCCAATAATTTACTGCTCTTCAACACTTCTTAAAGCAGAGGCTTCATTTTCATCCATTACCCAAGGTTCAATTCCCAGTCAGTTTCAATAGTAACAGGAATTGTCCTAATAAACTCAGACTACCTCCTATTTCTTCTGGCCTCTAACAGTAAATATTCAAGATTAAATACATCTTATATTTGGTATGTTCACTCAGACCTGGTTGATCAGGCTCTGATCCACCAGGAGGCCTGGTCACAGACCGGGCCGCGGGGGCGTTGACCCCCGAAACTCTCTCCAGGTAAACTCCAGGTAAACTCAAGACCTTCCTAGACCCGTCGGAGTCCTTGCATATCCGCTGGGATGAATTTCTCACAAGTGAGTCCATCCACGCCCGTGCGAACATCCCTGCTCTAAATGTGTACTGGAAATTGCTTAGTGACAAACAAATAGACAGGTTAGAGACCCGACATGACTACTGGACCTCATACCTTGACGACGAAATACGCAGACCTGCAGACACACACAACCTCTTCTACTCACTATTAGCCCCTGACCCAATTCCTTTATACAAATAACCCCTTCGCAATCGTGACTCACTAACCTGTATTCACAGTTGGGGACCTTAAAACATTGCCCGTGTACCAGCGATCCACGCTTTGCCGTCCCCCCCGTTCCCCTCCCTTCCCCCCCTCCCTTTCCCCCCATTCCCCCGTTCCCCCCCATTCCCCCCGTTCCCCCCCCCCATTCCCCCCAAGTCCCGAAGCTGCGCCCGACTTCCTGAATCACTATCAGCTCAGCAACTGGGTTAACCCCTGGTTCTTTTCCTAATACAGTACTAACAACCATCCTCTAACCAACCTACTCTTCCCCTATCCCCACTTCCCCTCTCACCCCCTACGGGGTCTTACCTAGAATATCTTTTCTTGTCTTTTCTTGTCTTGGTGGCTCACACCTACGAGACCAGTCCAGCTCCTAGCCACAGTTCCCAAGACTGGGACTTCGGCTATCTCCTCGTGGAGGGGACGAGGAGATAGCACCAGGCCAATCCTCTCCTAGCGTAGGTACATATCATATTTACCAGGAAAATGTCCTGTTATGGGTCTTAATCTTTCGATGACTTGTCTCTGACTCCCGGAGGAGAGGCCTCTCTTAGCTACTTTTGCCAAGCTTATAAAGACCTCCACACCCCTATAACCTCTGGCTACAGGTCAGCTCCACCACGTGGTCTCCATGAAGGACAGAGTCCCCTGCCTCATACAAAGTGTCCGTGGCTACATTTAGGGAAAGGTTGGAAAAATACATGGGTGGTAGTGTGTGGTTTTGAAAAGGACCTGCCTTGTACTGGTCAGTAGGCTAGCAACAGCGATGCTCCATTTTTATGTTCAGTCCCCAGCATGGGTGAAACGTTGGACATGTTTCCATACACCTGTTGTCTCTGTTCACCTAGCCGTAAGTAGGTACCTGGGTGTTAGTAGATTGGTGTGGGTCGTATCCTGGAGGGACAAGATTAAAGGACCCTAATGGAAATAAGGCAAACAGTCCACGATGACGAACTGACTTTCTTGGGTTAACCTGAGTGGCTAACCCCTCCCCTGGGTGAAAAATCCGAACAAATCTTATCTTATCTTAAGGTATCGGGAAATTAGCACTAGATATTACGGTCACAAACGGATAGAAACCTGAAACCTGGTCTCAAGTTATCACAACTGCTCTCCCGTTTATCGCAAACATAATATCAGAGAGACAGCCTCAACTTTTCACATTTTCCTGCCCCAGTATCACACAAGACTTATTCTTATAAAATATTATCTAGTAAGCAAGAGTCAAGTTAAATTAAACCATTAGCGACAATACTAGACAACAGCTGTAAAGCTTTCTTTACAACATTAATTATATTCAACAAAAATTCTGTTCACCTTGTCAAAATTTTTTTTTTTGCTTATTCCAAAATCTAAGGTAAGATGAGAATCAAGAGAACATAGGCCTTAAGTTATTACTTATTAGAGAAACATAAGAATTAACAAAAATATTATCAGAGATTTTAATTAAAATGTTTTTTTGTCTCCCTAATTCTATAAGAAATGTAAAATATTAAGCTTAAAAAAACACAGTGTGCACAGACCCAAATTTTATCTCACTACTGAAAAAAGGTACGATTATTGTCGGTAATACATGATATTCTTACTTCATTTAATAATAATAATAATAATAATAATAATAATAATAATAATAATAATAATAATAATAATAATAATAATAATAATAATAATAATTAATAACAGTAATAATTAAAAATATTAAAAACTAGATGCATTTCAGTTGGTGATAGATCTAAGGAAGGTAACTCCATATTACATAACCCAAACCCTCATGAGTTTTTGCGTGCGAAAAGATTAATGCAGTGATAGAAGACTCTAATATCCCATTTTTTCCCTATAAAAATGGGAAATTAGGACATACACACAGCCTTAATCTAGTTCAAACTTTCCTCTCTAGTAAACACCAGCTTTGAAGTTATCTCAGAGGGACCAATTTTCTTGAATACACGGGCACGTTAGGTTTGAAGCCGCTCAGAATTTACATTATCAAGTTATCAGCACTGAAGAGTTAAGGAAATTAAACTCAAGGAGCCAGTTGCTGGACCAGGTGTCTTTGTAGTCCTGCCTGATCCTCGACCAATTTGATTCTTCTCATTAACTTCACATCATCTGCAAACAAGGACACTTCTGAGTCTATCCCTTCCGTTATGTCATCCACATACACCAAAAACAGCACAGGTCCTAGGACTGACCCATGTGGAACCCCGCTTGTCACAGGCGCCCACTCTGACACCTCGTCAGGTACCATGACTTGTTGTTGCCTCCCTGTCAGGTATTCTCTGATCCATTGCAGTGCCTTTCCTGTTATGTGTGCCTGATCCTCTAGCTTTTGCATTAACATCTTGTGAGGAACTGTGTCGAAGGCCTTCTTGCAGTCCAAGAAAATGCAGTCTATCCACCCCTCTCTCTTGTCTTACTTTTGTCACCTTGTCATAAAACTCCAGTAGTGTACTCACCTAATTGTGGTTGCAGGGGTCGAGACTCAGCTCCTGGCCCCGCCTCTTAACTGAGTGCTACTAGGTCCTCTCTCTCCCTGCTCCATGAGCTTTACCATACCTCATCTTAAAGCTATGTATGGTTCCTGCCTCAACTACCTCACTTCCTACGCTATTCCACTTCCTGACTACTCTATGACTGAAGAAATACTTCCTAACACTCCTTTGACTCTTGTGGGTCTTCAACTTCCAATTGTGACCCCTTGTTTCTGTGTCCCCTCTCTGGAACATCCTGTCTCTGTCCACCTTTTCTACTCCACGCAGTATTTTGTATGTCGTTATCATGTCTCCCCTAACCCTCCTGTCCTACAGTGTCGTCAGGCCGATTTCCCTTAACCTTTCTCCGTAGGACAATATCCTGAGCTCCGGTACTAGCCTTTTTGCAAACCTTTGTACTTTCTCTAATCTCTTGAGTGTGTGTGTACTCACCTATTTGTGCTTGCAGGGATCGAGACTCAGCTCTTTGCCCTGCCTTTTCACTAACCGCTACTGGGTCCTCCTTCTCCCTGCTCTATGAGCTTTATCATACTTCGTCTTAAAACTATGTATCGTTCCTGCCTCCACTACAACACTTGCCAGACTATTCCACTTCCTAACAACTCTGTGGCTGAAGAAATACTTCTAAAATCCCTCTGACTCATCTGAGTCTTCAATTTCCGATTGTGACCCCTTGTTTCTGTGTCCCATCTCTGGAACATCCTGTCTCTGTCCATCTTATCTATTCCACGCAGTATTTTGTATGTCGTTATCATGTCTCCCCTGATCCTCCTGTCCTCTAGTGTCGCCAGGGCGATTTCCCTTAACCTCTCTTCGTAGGGCCTCGTTGCAAACCTTTGCACTTTATAATTTCTTGACGTGCACACACACACACACACACACACACACCGTGTGTGTGTGTGTGTGTGTGTGTGCGCGCTCAGTAACACAGTAGAGGTGTGTCCTGGGAGACGCAGTGCCGCGACTATGACGCGACGCTGCGTACCGCCGCACCAACTCCCTCTCCCCCAATTGTCGTGATGAATTATGTCTGAGTAGGGAGAGCAGCAGCAGCAGTGGCACCGGCGGCAGCAGCAGCAGCAGCAGCAGCGACAGCGGCGGCGGTGGTGGCGGCGGCGGCGGCGGCGGTGGCGACGGCGGCGGCGGCGGCGGCGGCGGTGGCGGAGGCGACGGCGGCGGAAGCACCACCATCACCACCACGCCAGCACCACCAACACCAGCACCACCAACACCAGCACCACACCAGCACCACCACACCAACACCACCAACACCACCAACACCACCAACACCACCACACCAGCACCACCAACACCACCACACCAGCATTACCAACACCACTACTCCAGCACCACCAACATCACCACACCAGCACCACCATCACCACCACACCAGCACCACCATCACTACACCAGCACCACCACACCAGCACCACCAACACCACCACTCCAGCACCACCAACACCACCACACAAGCACCACCATCACCACCACACCAGCACCACCAAGACCACTACAGCACCACCAACACCACCACACCAGCGCCACCATCACCACCACATCAGCACCACCACACCAGCACTACCATTACCACACCAGCACCACCATACCAGCACCACCAACACCACCACTCCAACACCACCACACCAGCACCACCAACACCAGTACACAAGCACCACCAACACCACCACACCAGCACCACTATCACCACCACACCAGCACCACCAAAACCACTACAGCACCACCAACACCACCACACCAGCACCATCACCACCACACCAGCACCAATATCATCACCTTCATTATCAGCACCACTCCAGCTCCACCATCACCACCACAGTAGCACCACTATAACCACCACAACATCACCACCACACCATCACCACCACACCAACACCACACCAGCACCACCATCACCACCACACCATCACCACCACACCATCACACCGGCACCACCATCATCACCATCATTATCACCACCATACCAGCACCACCATCTCTCCACACCAGAACCACCATCACCATTATCACCACCATCCCCACCACACCAACACCGCCATTATCACCAACACCAGCATTATCACCAACACCAACATCACCAACACCAGCACCATCAACCTCCCCATCCCCACCACACCAGCACCAGTATCATCACCACAACACCAGCACCAGCATCATCACCACCACACCAGCACCACCATAATCACCACCACACCAACATCACCATCATCACCATCACCATCACACCAATATCATCATCATCACCATCATCACCATCACCACCACACCTGCACCACCATCATCACCACCACACCAGCCCCATATAATTACACTGTCATCACGTCACTACACTGTCATCACGTCACTACTCTGTCATATCACTACACTGTCATTACGTCACTACACTGTCATCACGTCACTACACTGTCATCACGTCACTACTCTGTCATATCACTACACTGTCATTACGTCACTACACTGTCATTACGTCACTACACTGTCATCACGTCACTACACTGTCATCACGTCACTACTCTGTCATATCACTACACTGTCATTACGTCACTACACTGTCATCACGTCACTACTCTGTCATCACGTCACTACTCTGTCATATCACTACACTGTCATTACGTCACTACACTGTCATCACGTCACTACTCTGTCATATCACTACACTGTCATTACGTCACTACACTGTCATCACATTACTACACAGTCATCATATCACTGTCATCACGTCACTACACTGTCATCACGTCACTACTCTGTCATATTACTACACTGTCATCACATCACTACACTGTCATATCACTACACTGTCATTACGTCACTACACTGTCATCATGTCACTACACTATGATTACGTCACTGCACTGTCATCAGATCACTACACTGTCATCATGTCACTGAACTCATCACGTCGCTACACTATGATCACGTCACTGCACTTACATCACGTCACTACACTGTCATCACGTCACTACAATGTCATCACGTCACTGCACTTACATTAAGTCACTACGCTGTCATCACGTCACTACAATGTCATCACGTCACTACACTCATCACGTCGCTACACTATGATCACGTCACTGCACTTACATCACGTCACTACACTGTTATCACGTCACTATACTGTCATTACAGCACTACACCGTTATCGTCACTACACTTATCAAATCACTACACTGTCATCGCGCCACTAAACTGTCATCGCGTCACTTCACTGTCATCAAGTCACAACACTGTTATCACATTACTACACTGCCATTACTATTACTTAACGCTGTCATCACCATCACGTCACTATAACATCATCACAATTACGTCACCACAATGTCATCACCTTCACGTCACTACATCATCAAGTCACTAAAGTGTCATCTCTATCACATCATTACACTTTCATCATCACGTGACTACACTGTAATCACAATCACGTCACCATACTGTTATCCCCATCACATCACTACATTGGCAACACCACGTCACTACAATCTACACTGTCACCATGTCACCAAACTGCCATTACCATCAAGTCACTACACTGTCATCACCATCACGTCACTACATTCTCGTCACCATCACGTCACTACACTGTCATCACCTTCACGTCACTACATTATCATCACCATCACGTCACTACACTGTCATCATCACGTCACCACAGTTCATCATCGTCACGTCACTACCTTGTCATCAATGTCACTGCACTATCACCACCATACTATCACCATTACATCACAACATTGTCATCACCATTACATCACAACATTGTCATCACCATTACATCACTACACTCACCAGTCTCATGTCACTATACTGTCATCACCATTATGTCACTAATCTGTCATCACCATCACGTCACTACACTGTCATCATCACGTCACCACACTGTCATCATCATCACGTCACCACACTGTCATCATCACGTCACCACACTGTCATCATCATCACGTCATCACACTGTCATCATCACGTCACCACACTGTCATCATCACGTCATCACACTGTCATCATCACGTCACCACACTGTCATCATCATCACGTCATCACACTGTCATCATCACGTCACCACACTGTCATCATCATCACGTCATCACACTGTCATCATCACGTCACCACACTGTCATCATCACGTCATCACACTGTCATCATCACGTCACCACACTGTCATCATCACGTCATCACACTGTCATCATCACGTCACCACACTGTCATCATCACGTCATCACACTGTCATCATCACGTCACCACACTGTCATCATCACGTCATCACACTGTCATCATCACGTCACCACACTGTCATCATCACGTCATCACACTGTCATCATCACGTCACCACACTGTCATCATCATCACGTCATCACACTGTCATCATCACGTCATCACACCGTCATCATCATCACGTCATCACACTGTCATCATCACGTCACCACTGTCATCATCACGTCACCACACTGTCATCATCACGTCATCACACTGTCATCATCACGTCACCACACTGTCATCATCATCACGTCATCACACTGTCATCATCACGTCACCACACTGTCATCATCATGTCATCACACTGTCATCATCACGTCACCACACTGTCATCATCATCACGTCATCACACTGTCATCATCACGTCACCACACTGTCATCATCATCACGTCATCACACTGTCATCATCACGTCACCACACTGTCATCATCACGTCACCATACTGTCATCATCACGTCATCACATTGTCATCACGTCACCACACTGTCATCATCATCGCGTCATCACACTGTCATCATCACGTCACCACACTGTCATCATCATCACGTCATCACACTGTCATCATCACGTCACCACACTGTCATCATCACGTCACCACACTGTCATCATCATCACGTCATCACACTGTCATCATCACGTCACCACACTGTCATCATCACGTCATCACACTGTCATCATCACGTCACCACACTGTCATCATCACGTCATCACACTGTCATCATCACGTCACCACACTGTCATCATCACGTCATCACACTGTCATCATCACGTCACCACACTGTCATCATCACGTCACCACACTATCATCATCACGTCACCACACTGTCATCACATTATGGACTTGCAAATTTATATTCTTTGTGAAAGTTTTTTGATCACCATCAGCTTGCAGTACAATGTTGTATATTCTACTTGGCTGAGTAATGATCGTGTTATGGTGTCGTGTATATTTATACCCAGCATGAACGTATCTTGTGAGATATTTGTGTGTACAGGAGACTTGTGGTAATGTGTATGTATAGGAGACTTGTGGTACTGTGTATGTACAGGAGACTTGTGGTAATGTGTATGTATAGGAGACTTGTGGTACTGTGTATGTACAGGAGACTTGTGGTAATGTGTATGTATAGGAGACTTGTGGTAATGTGTATGAATTCCCTCATGCAAATTTAAGGATACACAGTTTATACTGCAGTCAACTTAATATTGAATGAGCAGTAGTGCTTCTAATACATGTCTTTGTGTGTGTGTGTGTGTGTGTGTGTGTGTGTGTGTGTGTGTGTGTGTGTGTGTGTGTGTGTGTGTGTGTGTGTGTGTGTGTGTGTGTGTGTGTGTGCGTGTGTGTGTGTGCATATGTTATGTATGTATGTGTGGGGGTGGGTAGACAAGTTGTGCGTGTATGGGGAAGGGTGTATACATACGTGGATGTTTCCTAGTTTGTGTCACCCAGGGGAGAGAGGGAGCTAGATGTGATCCCTTTGGAGCTCCGCTTGTTTAAATTTGCCCAACCTCATGCTTGCTTTCTCATCGTTACTGTGTCTTGTGAGTTTAGACAGTGTAGCGTCCTGCCTGCTCTGTCTGCTCCCTGGTTGGCAATTTAAACTGTGCTGGGCAGTATCGATGACGTCCCACATTATATTCCTCGGTCCTCGGATATAATCACTACTGCGGGAAGTCATCACATGACGTTCGGGCAACAGAAGCGGGATCGCTGCCATCCCAGTTCTTGTTTGGCTGCTCAATGGGAGGGCCTTCCTACTGTCTAAAGATGTAAAATCACCCTCTCTGTCCCGTTCGACGGTCGACATCTCTTCAAAATACTTAATATATTTCACATATGCTAGTATATTTTTTTATTCTGGTTCTAGACACTAATTGTACACAGTGTTTCACGTATATTAGTAATTTTTTGGTACAGCAATCCTGTTTATCGTACTTTTAAATATATTTAGCACTGTTGTGACGTGGTGCTACATCTGCAGTTTGTAAATACATAAGCTAATGTTTGCACTCTGGTTAGTGATATGCCTCTTGCATGATCTGGTCCACTTCAGGTGTAATATGTGGGTGTGAACATTGTAATCTGGATAATGTGTAAGCCATTTTAATGTTAAACATGCTTATCTTTTTGTTATCTACTGGGCTAATGAAGGAAAGACTAGCTGTGCTAAATTAAAAATATCATTTTTATAAGTTTTGGCCTTATCTCCTCCACTGTTAAGTAATACCCCGGTTGGTTTTCTAGTAGACACACCGTTAAAACAAATCTTATTGGTTTAAAACTCTTTTATGTGGCCAAACATATTAGATTAGTTACTTTTAGTTCAGGTGGACATCAAAGATTTTACGAGGTCTGGAAAGCCATGAAGAGGTAACCAGGGAGGGAGTAGCAGAGGTGACCTCCTACACTGAGTACCAGAGTCAACAAACTACCTTTGGGCAATGCCTCTTCCCTAAAAACACTGAACATTTTTATGGTAAATATATTTTGCCTTACTTTGTAGTATCCAGTAAACGTTAAAATTTTCATAATATTTTTTCTAATTCTCATCCCTTTGATTCCTATTTTTCTGTTTCTTTCTGTATTCACAAAGGAAAAAACAATGGACGAGTGTTTGCATTTGGTAATGTGTGTGGGTAGTGGTGAATCAGTGTGGAGATTAACCACTGGGTTGAGTGAAGGTAACTACTCAGGCCTATTGCTTTAATTGTATTTAGTGGTGATCTAAGTCATTAACTCAGTGAGTGTGGTGGTTCAGCAGTGGTGTTGTAGTTAATAACTCAGTGTGTGGTGGTTCAGCAGTGGTGTTGTAGTTAATAACTCAGTGCGTGGTGGTTCAGCAGTGGTGTTGTAGCTATCAACTCAGTGTGTGATGGTTCAGCAGTGGTGTTGTAGCTATCAACTCAGTGTGTGATGGTTCAGCAGTGGTGATGTAGTCATTACCTCAGTGTGTGTGGTGGTCAGCAGTGGTGTTGTAGTTAATAACTCAGTGTGTGGTGGTTCAGCAGTGGTGTTGTAGCTATCAACTCAGTGTGTGATGGTTCAGCAGTGGTGTTGTAGTTATTAACTCAGTGTGTGTGGTGGTTCAGCAGTGGTGCTGTAGTTATTAACTCAGTGTGTGTGGTGGTTCAGCAGTGGTGCTGTAGTTATTAACTCAGTGTGTGTGATGGTTCGGCAGTGGTGATGTAGTTATTAACTCAGTGTGTGTGATGGTTCGGCAGTGGTGATGTAGTTATTAACTCAGTGTGTGTGATGGTTCGGCAATGGTGATGTAGTCATTAACTCTGTGTGTGGTGGTCAGCAGTGGATTTGTAGTTATTAACTCAGTGTGTGATGGTTCAGCAGTGGTGATGTAGTTATTAACTCAGTGTGTGTGGTGGTTCAGCAGTGGTGCTGCAGGTCATCAGCTTAGTGTGTGGGGGTTCATTAGTGGTGATATAAGTCATTAACTCAGTGTCTGCCTACCTGGAGGTTGCTCCAGGGGTCAACGCCCCCCACGGCCTAGTTCTTGACAAAGCCTCCCGGTGGATCAGGGCCTAATCAACCAGGCTGGTGCTATTGACCGCACGTAGTCCAACATACGAATCATAGTCCGGCTGATCGGGTACAAATTTTAGGTATCCGTCCACCTCCCTGTTGAAGGCAGCCAGAGGTTTCTTGGTAATTCCCCTTATGCCTGGTGGAAAGCTCTTGAACAGTCTTAGGTCCCGTGCACTTACCGTGTTTTCTATTAGTGTACCATTGGCGTCCCTACTTTTCGTAGGGAGTGATTTCTGTGTGCAAATTTGGGACCAGTCCCTCTAGGATTTTCCAGGTGTAGATTATGATGCATTTCTCTCGCCTGTGCTCCAGTGAGTACAGGTCAAGTGACTCAAAGCGTTCTCAGTAATTAAGGAGTTTGACAGAACTTATATGTGTAGCAAAGGTTCTCTGTACATTCTCCAGATCTACGATTTCACCTATCATGAATGGAACTGTTAGTTTACACAGTATTCCAGCCTAGAGAGAACAAGTGATTGAAAAAGGATTATCACTGGCTTGGCATAGCTTGTTAGAAGGTTCTCATTTTCTCATTATCCATCCTATAGTTTTTTCTAGCAGATGTGATAGTACACTGTTGTCATCTTTGAAGGTGAGATCTTCAGACATTACCACTCCCAGGTCCTTCACATTACTTTTCCACTCTATTGTGTGATTAGAGTTTGTAGTATACTCAGTTCTAGCTGGTATTTCCTCCAGTTTTCCATAACGGAGCAGTTGAAATTTGTTTTATATCTACACAAATAACCCGCACATAGAAGAGAGGAGCTTACGACGACGTTTCGGTCCGACTTTGACCATTTACAAAGTCACACTAACGAAAAGTGGAGCTCCACTTCTCGTTAGTGTGACTTTGTAAATGGTCCAAGTCGGACCGAAACGTCATCGTAAGCTCCTCTCTTCTATGTGCGGGTTATTTGTGCATCGTTCCAATCACGGTATTGTGCCTTTTTTTTGTTATTTGTTTTATATCTGCTTGGAGATTTACCGTGTACTCAATGGATGACACTCTCATGCTGATTCTAGTATCGTCCGCAAAGGATGACACGGATCTATGGTTTACATCTTTATGTCTGATATGAGGATGAGGAACAAGATGGGCGGCAAGTACTGTGCCTTGTGGAACAGATTTTTGTTGTGGCAGCCTCCGACTTGACTGTGTGGTGGTTCATCAGTAGTGATCTAGGTCATTTTGTCTTCGACGCTCCAACGTTCCCAATGCCATTAATTTTCACTTCAAGGATGTCTCCTTGAGTGCCCCAGAAATAGTAAGATGTCGAAAGAAGAGTGAGTCGACGGTAACATATGGAGAATGCTGTCTTAGTGTCAGTGAATGCTGACTTGTAGTGCTGTCCTAGTGTCAGTGAGTGTTCAGTGGTAATACTAACACAGTGTTCAGTGGTAGCACTAACACAGTGTTCAATGGTAGTACTAACACAGTGTTCAGTGGCAGAACTAACACAGTGTTCAGTGGTAGTACTAACATAGTGTTCAATGGTAGTACTAACACTGTTCAATGGCAGTACTAGCACAGCGTTCAGTGGTAGTACTAGCACAGTGTTCAGTGGTAGTACTAGCACAGTGCTCAGTGGCAGTACTAGCAGTGTTCAATGGTAGTACTAACACAGTGTTCAGTGGCAGAACTAACACAGTGTTCAGTGGTAGTACTAACATAGTGTTCAATGGTAGTACTAACACTGTTCAATGGTAGTACTAGCACAGTGTTCAGTGGTAGTACTAGCATAGTGTTCAGTGGAAGTGCTAGCACAGTGTTCAGTGGTAGTACTAGCACAGTGTTCAGTGGTAGTACTAACACAGTGTTCAGTGGTAGTACTAGCACAGTGTTCAGTGGTAGTACTAGTACAGTGTTCAGTGGTAGTGCTAGCACAGTGTTCAGTGGCAGTACTAGCACAGTGTTCAGTGGTAGTACTAACACAGTGTTCAGTGGTAGTACTAGCACAGTGTTCAGTGGTAGTACTAGCACAGTGTTCAGTGGCAGTACTAGCAGTGTTCAGTGGTAGTACTAACACAGTGTTCAGTGGCAGTACTAGCAGTGTTCAGTGGTAGTACTAACACAGTGTTCAGTGGCAGTACTAGCACAGTGTTCAGTGGTAGTACTAACACAGTGTTCAGTGGCAGTACTAGCAGTGTTCAGTGGTAGTATTAACACAGTGTTCAGTGGTAGTACTAACAAAGTGTTCAATGGTAGTACTAGCAGTGTTCAGTGGCAGTACTAGCAGTGTTCAGTGGCAGTACTAGCAGTGTTCAGTGGCAGCACTAACACAGTGTTCAGTTTTAGTATTAACACATTGTTCAGTGGTAGTACTAACACAGTGTTCAGTGTTCAGTGGTAATACTAACACAGTGTTCAGTGTTCAGTAGTAGTACTAACACAGTGTTCAGTGTTCAGTGGTAATACTAACACAGTGTTCAGTGTTCAGTAGTAGTACTAACACAGTGTTCACTGGTAATACTAACACAGTGTTCAGTGTTCAGTGATAGTGCTAATTATAAAGAAATTCTTCTCAGATGTTCACGTGTTCAACATCACTAAGCGACGGATAACGAGCATTATTTTTTTTATATTAAAGTTTATTACCAATGGTTAAAAAAAACCATACCCCGGCCGGGATTGAACCCGCGGTCAGAGAGTCTCAAAACTCCAAAACGCGTTAGCCACTAGATCAGCTAGCCACAATAAGATTCGTCCAACTAGGTATATTTCTACACCATAGGAAGGTTAGCATAGGCACCACTGTGACCACAAATGCAAGTTTTTACAGACGAATCTCCAGCTAGCGTAGCCGTGACGAACTCTAGCTCAAGTCCCCTCACTGCCGTCAACATGACTCACGAAATCGTAATGACACGATTGCAAACAAACCATACCCCGGCCGGGATTGAACCAGCGGTCAGAGAGTCTCAAAACTCCAGACCATCGCGTTAGCCACTAGACCAGCTAGCCACAAAAAGACTCTCTGACCGCGGGTTCAATCCCGGCCGGGGTATGGTTTGTTTGCAATCGTGTCATCACGATTTCGTGAACCAATGGTTAAATGTGTGTGTGTACTCACCTAGTTGTAGTTCCAGGGGTCGAGTCACAGCTCCTGGTCCCACCTCATCACTGGCCGCTATTCGGTCACTCTTCCCTCTCAATGATCTTTATCATACCTCTTCTTAAAGCTATGTATGGATCCTGCCTCCACTACACCACTTCCCAGACTATTCCACCTCCTGACTACTCTGTGACTGAAGAAATACTTCCTAACATCCCTTTGATTCATCTGAGTCTTTAACTTCCAACTATGCCCCCTTGTTGTTGTGTCCAATCTCTGGAACATCCTGTCTCTGTCCTTTAATCTCTTCTCGTAGGACATACATACCCCTTAGGTCTGGAACTAGTTGCAAACCTTTGCACTCTCTCCACTTTCCTTACATGCTTGGCTAGGTGTGGATTCCAAACTGGTGCTACATACTCCAGTATGAGCCTAACGTACACGGTGTACAGGGTCCTGAATGATTCCTTATTAAGATGTCGGAATGCTGTTCTTAGGTTTGCCAGGCGCCCATATGCTGCAGCAGTTACTTGATTGATGTGCGCCTCAGATGTGCCCAGTGTGATACTCGCTCGAACGTCCTTTTCCTTGAGTGAGGTTTGTAGTCTCTGGCCCCCTAGACTGTACTCCGTCTGTGGTCTTCTTTGCCCTTCCCCAATCTTCATGACTTTGCACTTGTTGGGGTTGAACTCGAAGAGCCAGTTGCTGGGCCAGGCCTGCAGTCTGTCCAGATCCCTCTGTAGTTCTGCCTGGTCATCGTCCGATTGAATTCTTCTCATCAACTTCACATCATCTGCAAACAGGGATACTTCGGAGTCTATTCCTTCCGTCATGTCGTTCACAAATACCAGAAACAGCATTGGTCCTAGGACCGATCCCTGTGGCACCCCACTCATTACAGGCGCCCACTCTGATACCTCGCCATGTACCATGACTCGCTATTGTCTTCCCGACAGGTATTCCCTGATCCATTGTAATGCCTTCCCTGTAATCCCTGCCTGGTCCTCCAGTTTTTGCACTAATCTCTTGTGTGGAACTGTGTCAAACGCCTTCTTACAGTCCAAGAAAATGTAATCTACCCAACCCTCTCTCTCTCTTGTCTTACTACTGTCACCATGTCATAGAACTCCAGTAGGTTTGTGATGCAGGACTTCCCGTCCCTGAAACCGTGCTGGCTGTCGTTGATAATCTCATTCCTTGCTAGGTGCTCCACCACTCTTCTGTTGATAATCTTCTCCGTGACTTTTCATACTATACATGTTAGTGACACTGGTATGTAGTTTAATGCTTCGTGTCTCTCTCCTTTTTTAAAAATTGGGACTACACTGGCTGTCTTCCATACTTCAGGTAGTCGCCCTGTTTCAATAGATGTGTTGAAGATTATTGTTAGTGGTTCACATAGTGCCTCTGCTCCCTCTCTCAGACCCATGGAGAGATGTTTTCCGGCTCTATCTCCTTTGAGGTATCTAGCTCGCTTAGCAGCGGTTGTATGTGTTGTGTCCAACACTTGATGGTGTACCTCACCTCTCAATCTTTCTGGAGTCCCTTCTGTCTCCTCTCTGAACACTTCTTTGAATCTCATGTTGAGCTCCTCATATGCGTTGCGGTTATTTATGTGTGTGTGTGTGTGTGTGTGTGTGTGTGTGTGTGTGTGTGTGTGTGTGTGTGTGTGTGTGTGTGTGTGTGTGTGTGTGTGTGTGTGCGTGTGTGTGTGTGCGTGTGTGTGTGTATGTATGTATGTGTGTGTGTGTGTGTGTGTGTGTGTGTGTGTGTGTGTGTGTGTGTGAGTGTGTGTGTGTGTGTGTGTGTGTGTGTGTGTGTGTGTGTGTGTGTGTGTGTGTGTGTGTGTGTGTGTGTGTGTGTGTGTGTGTGTGTGTGTGTGTGTGTGTGTGTGTGTGTGTGTGTGTGTGTACCTACGTAAATACATACATAGGTACTAGGCTATTTTTACGCTCCTATTTGTTGTTGCGGTGCACGGGGTCACAGCTTCTGGTTCTCATATGACTGGTTTCACAAGTTTCCTGTTTCATGGACTGTTGTATCTATATTTCAAAACTGTGCATGTTGTTTACCTTCACCACCTCCTCAAATAAGGTATTCCACATCCTGGTTACCTTAAAGCTCAAATAAAACTTCTCAGTATCCTAACGACTAGTTTACACCTTCAACTTCCAGTTGTGTCTCGTTCCCGATCATCGCTTACCAAACATTCTTTCCTTGTTAGCTGTATGTAGCAGGTCTACGTTGAATATTCTGTATGTTGTTGTCACGTCTTCCCAGCTTTTTTCCCTTAAAGTCATCGAGTTTCAGTTCATTTAACCAGTTCTCGTATTCCACCCCTTTCAGCTCTAGGATCCCTCAGATCTGGTCTTTCTCTAGCTCCTTTATATACTTGATCAGGTGTGGGCTCCTAACAGGTGCAATTTTTTTCATGATAAATCTTATCATACAGTGTATAAGGTTTTACATGCTTCATTGTTAAAGTTGTTTAAAGCTTTTCTCCTGTTTGGCACGTATATACCGCTGATGCTTACGTTCTATTTGTGTGTATGTGAATTAACGAGGATGCATTGTGAGACCTCCATATGTGAAGGGAAATTAAAAAAAAAATCTAGAGGGGTTGATTGTTTACACAGTGTACAGGGAAAGAAAAGTGGAGAACCCAAGTGATGCAGGATATACTGTTCTGGCGCTAGCTCGCTCGTGAGCTCGTTCATTAACTGGCTCGCTAGCTCACGTGCTTGTCCGCTAACTCACTTGCTGGACTACACGTCTCTCTTTTCACCTTCTCTCTCTGTCTCTCTCCTAAATACTAGTTTGGATAATTATAGTTATTTTTTGTATGTGTGTGTTTTGCGAGGTAAGAAAGAAAATATAGTTTGTGTAGCCTTGTTGAAAACAGGATAGTGACTAGCATTGTGTGATTAAATAACTGTCTACCTGGATTCCATCTGGAGTTGATTCCGGGGGTCAACGCCCCCGTGGCCCAGTCCTCTACCAGGCCTCCCGGCGGATCAGGATCTGATCAACAAGGCTGTTACTAGTGGCCACACACAATACAACGTACGAACCACAGCATGACTGATCGGGCACGGACTTTAGGTATCTGTCCAGCTCCCTCTTGAAGACTGCCAGGGATCTATTGGTAATTTCCCTTATGCATGATTGGAACCTAATGAACAGTCTTTACTCCGGACACTTATTGTGTTTTATCTTAGTGTACTCACAGCACCCCCGCTTTTCACTCGGGGTATGTTGCACCGTCTGCGGTCTTTTGCTGTCATAGGGAGTGATTTCTGTGTGCAGATTTGGGACCAGCACCCGTAGGATTTTCCTGGTGTAGAAAATCAACACGGCTAGTTTCCTGGCGGGTGACCAGGGTAGAAATACAATCCCATTCACCCCAGAATGCCCTCCTTTTACTCCCCTTTACCCAGTCTTGCCTGCTCGGCTTTTGCCTTGTGAAAACTGTGTGTCGTATACTCCCCACATCACTTACCCATTGTATCACTGCTCTCTACAGGTGTAAAGGCACACCTGTGTATTCTAAAACCTTCACTGGTGTCCAGATCACTAATCAATTCCACTAAACCCCTCCCCCCTCTCTTAAGCCGTAATGAACCTCACCCCTTCTACCCAGACCCAATCAATCACACTGGACTCCACCAGTCCTACTCGGTCCCCAGCCCAGCGTAACCTCTTGGATACCACGCTTCATGTAAACACAACTCTTCAGCTTGAACCCTACGTTTTATGTGAACCCTACCCAACCACAGAGTCTCAACACAGCTCTAGCCTTCGGCTCTGACCTGTACCCATGGTTACCTAACCTCTTATGGTAACCTCATCTTCACCCAACTCATTCCTCCCCCTGTTCTAATTCCCAAAAACTCTTGTCTACCCGAACCCCACCAGATCCAGCATCAGACTCCAATGACCCCAATCCCCCATCCCCCGTGGTTGGGTTCCTAAGGTTCCAATGTTCCTAAGGCTTGTCAGACACAGCAACATCATGTAATCTTGATACGGATAATATTTTGACTCTCTACTTAGCACACATTCATCGTAACAGACAGGACTACTGACCTGACTGACCGCTAGTTTATCCTGGTATGGTTACTCTGATATACCAACAAACTGTGGGATAACGTCACTCGTACGGCTCAGCACATTTATAAAAGGAAACTTTTCTCCACTCAGAGTGGCGTCATTAGACGTGGCGAAACGTTCCATTAAGAAATGCCCTTAAGTGTACACAGGTGTTCTTTCCCATAGTTTTCCTTCGCTCTACGAGAGAGCTGGACAGATACCTAAAGTCAGTGCCGGATCAGCCGGGCTGTGGCTCGTACGTCAGACTGCGTGAGGCCAGCAGTAACAGCCTAGTTGATCAGGCCCTGATCCATCGGGAGGCCTGGTCATGGACCGGGCCGCGGGGGCGTTTATCCCCGGAATAACCTCCAGGTAACCAGGTAACCTCCAGGTACAACTCGACTGGTAAATCTGTGGCACCAGCTCGAAGATCTAGAGAACAACAGCTACTGGTACATAAGGAACCAAACCGAACCTAACTTATGCACAAGGACGAACCTACGACAACCTAAGGAACCAAATCAATTTTGAACCTCACACTATCCAGGAGCGCCGCGATAGGCTTATTGAACCTTGCTAGCCCTAATATGTACCATATATATATATATATATATATATATATATATATATATATATATATATATATATATATATATATATATATATATATATATATGGTACATATATATATATATATATATATATATATATATATATATATATATATATATATATATATATATATATATATATATATATATATATATATATATATATATATATATATATATATATATATATATATATATATATATATATATGTCGTGCCGAATAGGCAGAACTTGCGATCTTGGCTTAAATAGCAACGCTCATCTTGCCATATAGGACAAGTGAAAATTTGAGTATGCAATAATTTCGCCCAAATCATTCTCAATCTAACGAAAAAAATATATTTGATTGTGTTTGTTTAGTATTAAATTATTGTAAACGTATTTAAAATATATTTAGCGGGGTTAGGCTAAAATAAATTGCTCTTGTTATAATAAGGTTAGGTAAGTTTTCTAAGATACTTTTGGTGCAAAATTCAAAATTTTTGCATTAACATTAATGAAAAAAAATATATCTTTAAACATATAAGAGAAAATTCCAGAAAGGACTTAATTTTAAATGAGTTCTTGCTAATTGACCAGTTTTACATATTCGGCACGACATATATATATATATATATATATATATATATATATATATATATATATATATATATATATATATATATATATATATATATATAACACATATATGTTACGTGTTATATCCCGAGTAGATAAGACTTGCGATTTCGGGTTAAATAGCAACGCTCTTCTTGCCGAATAAGGCAAGCGAAAATTTGTGTATGCAGTAATTTCGCAAAAATCATTCTGAACCTAACGAAAAAAAGTATATTTAGTTGGATTAGGCTAAATTAAATTGCACTTGTTATAATACGTTTTGTAAGGTTCTTTTGGTACAAAATTCTTAAATTTTACATTAAAATAAATGAAAAAAATATATCTTCAAACATATAAGAGAAAAAATTAGAATTAGCAAGAATTCATTTAAAATTAAGTCCTTTCTAAAATTTTCTCTTATTTGTTTAAAGATATATTTTTAATTTATGTTAATGTAAAAATTAATAATTTTCTGCCAAAATAAAAAACTTAGAAAACTTATTTTTTTATTTTATTTTTTTATTATTATCACACTGGCCGATTCCCACCAAGGCAGGGTGGCCCGAAAAAGAAAAACTTTCACCATCATTCACTCCATCACTGTCTTGCCAGAAGGGTGCTTTACACTACAATTATAAAACTGCAACATTAACACTCCTCCTTCAGAGTGCAGGCACTGTACTTCCCATCTCCAGGACTCAAGTCCGGCCTGCCGGTTTCCCTGAACCCCTTCATAAATGTTACTTTGCTCACACTCCAACAGCACGTCAAGTATTAAAAACCATTTGTCTCCATTCACTCCTATCAAACACGCTCACGCATGCCTGCTGGAAGTCCAAGCCCCTCGCACACTAAACCTCCTTTACCCCCTCCCTCCAACCTTTCCTAGGCCGACCCCTACCCCGCCTTCCTTCCACTACAGACTGATACACTCTTGAAGTCACTCTGTTTCGCTCCATTCTCTCTACATGTCCGAACCACCTCAACAACCCTTCCTCAGCCCTCTGGACAAAAGTTTTGGTAATCCCGCACCTCCTCCTAACTTCCAAACTACGAATTCTCTGTATTATATTCACACCACACATTGCCCTCAGACATGACATCTTCACTGCCTCCAGCCTTCTCCTCGCTGCAACATTCATCACCCATGCTTCACACCCATATAAGAGTGTTGGTAAAACTATACTCTCATACATTCCCCTCTTTGCCTCCAAGGACAAAGTTCTTTGTCTCCACAGAGTCCTAAGTGCACCACTCACCCTTTTCCCCACATCAGTTCTATGATTCACCTCATCTTAGAAAACTTACCTAACCTTATTATAACAAACACGACTTAATTTAGCCAAATCCAACTAAATATATTTTAGATAAGTTTACAATAATTTAATAATAAACAAACATAATGAAACATATTTTTTCGTTAGGTTCAGAATGATTTTTGGGAAAGTATTGCATACACAAATTTTCGCTTGCCTTATTCGGCAAGAAGAGCTTTGCTGTTTAAGTCAAAATCACAAGTTTTACTTATTTAGCACGATTATATATATATATATATATATATATATATATATATATATATATATATATATATATATATATATATATATATATATATATATATACAAATATACATATATATATATATAAATATATATATATATATATATATATATATATATATATATATATATAAAAATATATATATATATATATTTTTTTATTTTTTTTTTTTTATTATTTTTATTATCACACTGGCCGATTCCCACCAAGGCAGGGTGGCCCGAAAAAGAAAAACCTTCACCATCATTCACTCCATCACTGTCTTGCCAGAAGGGTGCTTTACACTACAGTTTTTAAACTGCAACATTAACACCCCTCCTTCAGAGTGCAGGCACTGTACTTCCCATCTCCAGGACTCAAGTCCGGCCTGCCGGTTTCCCTGAATCCCTTCATAAATGTTACTTTGCTCACACTCCAACAGCACGTCAAGTATTAAAAACCATTTGTCTCCATTCACTCCTATCAAACACGCTCACGCATGCCTGCTGGAAGTCCAAGCCCCTCGCACACAAAACCTCCCTTACCCCCTCCCTCCAACCCTTTCTAGGCCGACCCCTACCCCGCCTTCCTTCCACTACAGACTGATACACTCTTGAAGTCATTCTGTTTCGCTCCATTCTCTCTACATGTCCGAACCACCTCAACAACCCTTCCTCAGCCCTCTGGACAACAGTTTTGGTAATCCCGCACCTCCTCCTAACTTCCAAACTACGAATTCTCTGCATTATATTCACACCACACATTGCCCTCAGACATGACATCTCCACTGCCTCCAGCCTTCTCCTCGCTGCAACATTCATCACCCACGCTTCACACCCATATAAGAGCGTTGGTAAAACTATACTCTCATACATTCCCCTCTTTGCCTCCAAGGACAAAGTTCTTTGTCTCCACAGACTCCTAAGTGCACCACTCACTCTTTTTCCCTCATCAATTCTATGATTCACCTCATCTTTCATAGACCCATCCGCTGACACGTCCACTCCCAAATATCTGAATACGTTCACCTCCTCCATACTCTCTCCCTCCAATCTGATATTCAATCTTTCATCACCTAATCTTTTTGTTATCCTCATAACCTTACTCTTTCCTGTATTCACCTTTAATTTTCTTCTTTTGCACACCCTACCAAATTCATCCACCAATCTCTGCAACTTCTCTTCAGAATCTCCCAAGAGCACAGTGTCATCAGCAAAGAGCAGCTGTGACAACTCCCACTTTGTGTGTGATTCTTTATCTTTTAACTCCACGCCTCTTGCCAAGACCCTCGCATTTACTTCTCTTACAACCCCATCTATAAATATATTAAACAACCACGGTGACATCACACATCCTTGTCTAAGGCCTACTTTTACTGGGAAAAAATTTCCCTCTTTCCTACATACTCTAACTTGAGCCTCACTATCCTCGTAAAAACTCTTCACTGCTTTCAGTAACCTACCTCCTACACCATACACTTGCAACATCTGCCACATTGCCCCCCTATCCACCCTGTCATACGCCTTTTCCAAATCCATAAATGCCACAAAGACCTCTTTAGCCTTATCTAAATACTGTTCACTTATATGTTTCACTGTAAACACCTGGTCCACACACCCCCTACCTTTCCTAAAGCCTCCTTGTTCATCTGCTATCCTATTCTCCGTCTTACTCTTAATTCTTTCAATTATAACTCTACCATACACTTTACCAGGTACACTCAACAGACTTATCCCCCTATAATTTTTGCACTCTCTTTTATCCCCTTTGCCTTTATACAAAGGAACTATGCATGCTCTCTGCCAATCCCTAGGTACCTTACCCTCTTCCATACATTTATTAAATAATTGCACCAACCACTCCAAAACTATATCCCCACCTGCTTTTAACATTTCTATCTTTATCCCATCAATCCCGGCTGCCTTACCCCCTTTCATTTTACCTACTGCCTCACGAACTTCCCCCACACTCACAACTGGCTCTTCCTCACTCCTACAAGATGTTATTCCTCCTTGCCCTATACACGAAATCACAGCTTCCCTATCTTCATCAACATTTAACAATTCCTCAAAATATTCCCTCCATCTTCCCAATACCTCTAACTCTCCATTTAATAACTCTCCTCTCCTATTTTTAACTGACAAATCCATTTGTTCTCTAGGCTTTCTTAACTTGTTAATCTCACTCCAAAACTTTTTCTTATTTTCAACAAAATTTGTTGATAACATCTCACCCACTCTCTCATTTGCTCTCTTTTTACATTGCTTCACCACTCTCTTAACCTCTCTCTTTTTCTCCATATACTCTTCCCTCCTTGCATCACTTCTACTTTGTAAAAACTTCTCATATGCTAACTTTTTCTCCCTTACTACTCTCTTTACATCATCATTCCACCAATCGCTCCTCTTCCCTCCTGCACCCACTTTCCTGTAACCACAAACTTCTGCTGAACACTCTAACACTACATTTTTAAACCTACCCCATACCTCTTCGACCCCATTGCCTATGCTCTCATTAGCCCATCTATCATCCAATAGCTGTTTATATCTTACCCTAACTGCCTCCTCTTTTAGTTTATAAACCTTCACCTCTCTCTTCCCTGATGCTTCTATTCTCCTTGTATCCCATCTACCTTTTACTCTCAGTGTAGCTACAACTAGAAAGTGATCTGATATATCTGTGGCCCCTCTATAAACATGTACATCCTGAAGTCTACTCAACAGTCTTTTATGTATATATATGTATTATGTATATATATTTATGTATATATATGTATATATATATATATATATATATATATATATATACATATATATATATATATATATATATATATATATATATATATATATATATGTATGTATATATATATATATATATATATATATATATATATATATATATATATATATATATATATATATATATATATATATATATATGCAATAAGATCACAGTAAACAGGTGATTTCAGAATATGCAAAACAACCACTGAGAAAGAATCGAGAAATTCCAAGCGCTTTCGTGACTACTCACATTATCAAGGAACAATAAAAGTAAAGCATCAAAGGAAGGTATATGAAGGGTCTAGCCCACACCTGACTATCAGTTCCCACAACAAAGGAACACCTGTCACGCCACTCATAAGAAAAGGAACACTGCAGCAGGCCCACCAGCCCAACTAGACAGGTCCTTCACACAACCCACCAACAAACTATTCTACCCAAGAAATAAAAATTTAAAAAATTATTATTTGTCCAATGTATTATTAAATTGTTCCCAAATTATATTAATTATAAATGGATCTAATTTATATAAACCAAAGAAAATATTCATATTATTGTCAAAACTGCTTTTTATGAAACAAGATTCAAATATATTCCTGTCGACCATGGACTTGCTTGATACATCTTTCTCAACTTTTTGAAAATCAATTGGATGGTTAAAATCTCTCACATGAATAAATAGAGCATTGGAATCTTGTCCAGTTCTAATGCTATATTTATGTTGTTTTAATCTTAGTTCGAGATTTTTACCAGTTTGACCGTAATAAACTTTATCGCAAATTTTACAAGGAATCTTATAGACACGTCCGTCAGCATTTGGGGGGGAATTCTTTATCAAAAGTTTTTTTTTACTGTATCAAGATTTTTGAACACAACTTTAATATTAAAAGTCTTAAGAAGAGAAGGCATATCAACCAAGTTTTCATGGTAAGGGAGAACCAACATATTTTTAGTTGAATAAGGCTGGTTGTCCCTTTTTGGATTGTAAAAAGTATTTCTAGCAGCTTTAAAAGATTTATCAATTACGTTTCTTGGGTATTTCAAATCATTACCTATTTCATAAATTTTGGATATTTCCTCATCTATGAACTCTGGACTACAAATTCGTAAAGCTCTCAAAAACATTGATGAGAAAACAGACAATTTAACTCTATCTTGATGCGAAGAATAATAGTGGACATAGGAACAGTTGCAGGTTTTCTGTAAATTTTAAATTTGAATTCATTATTACCCTTAACAATTAAAACATCTAGAAAAGGCAATGAGTTATTTTCTTCAAACTCAACAGTAAAGTTTATAGAATGGGCTAAGCTCCTGATGATCTTCTCCATGACTTTGCATTCTATACGCGTTAGTGATACAGGTCTGTAGTTTAATGCCTTGTGAAGGCTTACTCAGCCCTGTAACAACTTCAGACAGTATTACCAAGGCTGGCTCCTTCTCAGGAAAATTAGTGAATAGAAAAAGAAATAATAACAGACAAACATAAACACTATTATATAGAAAATATAAAACACTTAAATATGAAATATTAATCATACATTAAACAAAATGAAAAATGAAAAATATAAATGATAAATGAATTCAACGCTAATATATATAGGGGTGTCTGGTGTTGGTGACACTGAGTGTTGTTGAAATCGTAGCAGTTGCTGATGATGGGGGGGGGGTCTCAGGTGTTGGTTACAACCCACCAGTTCGTTCTTCACAGTATAGCCTTGAGTATTCTATCCCGATGACAGGAAAGCAGGATCTTTATCGCTGCAATGATGAGGGGTTATGTCCTGCAATTTCATACAGGTGCACAGGTAATTAAATCCAAAAAGGGGAAGTCTCAGGACGTTAGTCCATCTCCATCAGTTCTGCTCGTTGATTGGCAGGTGACCCTCTCTGTCATCCAAGCTGGAAAGATAGACAGGTTACCCACTGCTTAAGAAATCACTCTCCATGATAAGTACAATACCTAAAAGATGTGGTGATTATTACAACAGTCAACCTAGAGCAAGACTGAAAGGACTAAGTTTATTATTGGTCAAAAGTGAAGCTTTCAACCAATAAATCCACTAGAATACAAGGCAGGCATGTACTTACAGTAGTGCTGGGAGCTGTGAGTCTAGTGATTACTGTTTGAACTGGAGCCCCACACGTCACCTTTCGGGGGGGGGGAGAAGAAGGAGGGGAAGGGATAGCAGGAGCTAGACTGACCCTACCTTAACAAGCAGCCAGCAGTCAAACTATCACTTTTGGGGTGGGGGAAAAAAGGCGGGAATAGCGAGAGCTTGACTTACCCTACCTTAACAAGTAGCCGGCAATGAAACTATTGTTACTATATACTCCCTCTCTACTCCTATCTATTGAACTTTTCCCTCACATTCCCCCATACCAAGACTTATAGTCAAGGAGTATAAGAAGAATAGGCGAGGAAAAAGTTCTAACATGTTGAAGTCGCGTAAGGCAAGAAATCTTCTACTGACTGTCACGACTTAACCAGTCAGATAAATAATTGGATGAACCATTGATATACACAATATGGAACTTAAAAGCCTGGAGTGCCAATGTCCACCTCAAGAGGCGACTGTTGGTTCCCTTAAAAGTTTCTAGGTATATCAAAGGTTTATGGTCCATTTCTAAAATGAATTCTTTTCCCAGCAAATAAAATTTAAGTTTGGAGATACCCCACACAAGGGCCAAACATTCCTTTTCTATGGTGGAGTATCTCGTTTCTGCGGGAAGGAGTTTCCGGCTTAGGAAGCATACAGGAAAGGGAGTACCATCATGGTATTATAGTAGCACCGCACCTAAGCCAGTATTGGAGGCATCAGTTCTTAAACAAAATGTTTTATTAATATCTGGAATCTTAAGTATAGGGTCTTTCGAAAAGATACTTTTAATCTCATTAAACTTTTCCCGAGCTACTTTGGAAAGTTCAAAAGGTTCCTTCACAGACTTTTTAAGGAAGTCGGATAAGATGCCTGTAAGATCAGTAAGGTTCGGGATAAACCGTGCATAAAAATTTACAGAACCAAGAAAGCTACGCATGAGCTTCTTGGTTTTGGGGAATTTAAATTCTAATAAAGCTTTGATCTTACTGGGGAGAGGCTGCAGAGAGTTATTAGAAAGTATCAGTCCAAGATATCTAATCTTGTTATACCCAAGGAAGCATTTCTTCGGCTTGGCAGTGAGGCCATGTGAGCGTAACCTATGCAAAACTGATGTTAATGTTTGGATATGTTCGCCCCATGGATGTCATTACGTAAATGTTATCAAAATAAACTGAAACATTTGGCATATTACCCAAGACCGTTCTCATCAGTCTCACGTAGGTAGCACAGGCAGTTACCAAACCGAAGGGCATAGTTCTATATTGCATCAGTCCTTGGTGTGTAGGAAAAGCGGTGTACTGCTTAGAAGAAGGATCTAACATTACTTGATGATATGCCTGTGCAATATCAATCTCTAAAAAGAAGGAAGCGTCATAAAATTTTGTAGATCGCTATCTATTAAGGGCATAGGCTCAGCATCCCACCGAGTTATAGCATTAAGGCCTCTGAAGTCAATAGCAAGTCTATATGAATTATCCTCCTTCTTAACTACTGGTGAACAATATGAAGATACTGAAGGTTCAATGATCTTTAGTTTTAATAATTTGTCTACCTCTCGGTCAAATGCATCCCTAAGGTGAGCTGGAACTGGGTATAATTTTCGTTTGATAGGATTGTCCGTCACTAAGTCAATCTTATGGACTACCGTGGAGGTAACACCTGGAATATCAGTAAAGACGTCTGAAAAGTTACTCACACATTGAAGTAGTTCATGTCTCTTATGGTCATCCAAAGATTAATTAATATTAATGTTGGTTGCGCCCGAGTGGTCAAGAGTCACCAAGTCATGTAGTTCTTCATCATAGTCTAAGTTAGAGGTGTCAATTACGCACGCCTTACATTCTTCAGTTGTCGTATCAAGTTCGTGTGGAAAAACTAAGTCAAAGTTATTAAGGCAGTTAACCGAATTTCTTCGGTAATATTTCTCAAGGATGTTGATATGATAAAGTTTAGGTTTCCCCTTGACTTCTATGAGGTAGTCAACTTTCCCACAAACTTTTAATACTTTATATGGACCTTTCCATGCTACTAATAATTTATTTGACTTGATAGGCAAAAGTACAAGAACTTCATCTCCTACTTTAAAACTTCTCCTCTGACTTTTGGAATCAAAATAAGTTTTGTACTGGTCCATTGACAAGCTTAGGTTTTTCGAAACTATGTCAGAGGTCTCCTCAAGTTTGGATCTAAGGTCAAGGAGAAACTGTTAAGAAGACTGAACCTCAGCACTCACCTCCTCATTAGTCCATAAGTCATGAAGGATGGACAATGGGCCTCTGACCTGTCTACCATAGAGAAGTTCAAAAGGTGAAAACCCCAAAGAGTCACTGGGAACTTCCCTCATGGCAAACAAAGCACAGGGTAGGTAACGATGCCACTCCTTAGGTTTAAGGGAGCAAAGTTTCCTTAAAATGGACTTGAGAATCGAATGCTGGCGCTCAATTCTCCCATTACAGCTGGGATGATAGGGTGTGGTGAAGAGAGGTTTCACTCCCAGAAGTTGGTATAGATGTTGCATTAAGTCAGATGTGAATTGTGTCCCACGGTCAGACAAAATTTCTCTAGGGATGCCCACTCTGGAGAAGATGGACAAAAGGGCTTCAGCCACCTCTGTAGTAGTTATGGTCATTAAGGGTATGGCTTCAGGGAAACTCGAAGCATAATCAACTAATGTTAATATATATCTATGTCCCCCAGATGAAAGTGGAGATAAAGGACCAACGATGTCAATGGCATTTTGACCATACGTACTCGCCTGGTACCTCGGGAGGATGACAGTTGGCAAACTTTACACGATCTACAATAGGTAGTAATATCTGAGTACATTTTTGGCCAAAAATAGGTTTCCCTAATTTTATTTAAGGTTTTACGATGCGAGAAATGTCCGGCCACTGGCAGGTCATGAGCCATTTTAAGAACAGTCTCTCTGCATTGACTTGAAACAACTAAGATGGAATAGTCTGTCTCATCTGAATTTAATTTGAATACTGACTTGTACAAGATACCTTTTATATATTCAAATTTATATGAAAAGTTTTTCCTTTGGATAACTTGATTTTGTTTAGCTGCATTATGGCAATTCTGAAGAGAAGGGCAATTACGTTGGAAATTGACAAAGGAGTCCTTCGATATATCTAAAGGCTTAAAGTCAGGGAAAATCAAAGGATGGACAGTAGGAGAAACCTGGGCTTTGGTCTGAGCCCTAGTCAAGACATTTATGGTATCGGAGGTGATATCTTCACTTTCATCTAACAAGTGAACCGGTGATCCTACTACCTCGCTTTCGAGAGTAGCATCACTGGTTTTTAATCCCACATGAATCTCACGAGACATTGTCTCATCTGAACTTTCGAGGGGCTTCTCTGACTCTACAGGAAGAGGATCTGAAAAGCTTATGTCCATCTTTGGTGATGAAAGGTCAACCTCAGAAGGAAGAATGGCACCTTTTACATTACCTATTAGTACGGAGCAAGAAGTGATGGGAGCTAGTACGGCTTCAGACCAACCTGTGAACCATTTAGACCTAATGTAACAACGGATGGTAGGAAAAGTGTCCATACGGCCCAAGTAGTCTGAAAGTATAGCAGAAGAATGAGTTTCTTTAAGGTTAGGGAACAGCTTATCAGAAATGACTATACATGTGCATCCAGTGTCTCGTAAAATGGTAGATACATTAAGTCCATTAACTGTTCCTGAACAGAAGGGTGCTTGGTCATTACAGTCTTTAAAACATCTTCCAACTTTTTGGACCTTCTTAGAAGGACAATCTGGACGTTTATGTCCCTTAACACCACACAAATGACAAACAGGAATAAAAGAAGTCATTTTACTTTCCACTAGAGGCTTTGATTTCTTAAGGTCTGATGAACCCTTGCCCTTAGGGTTCGATCCCTTTAGGTCTTTATAGGAATTGTGAGCCTCAGCAACTTCCTCAGCTTTAATCAGGTTACGTTCTCTGATGAATGTTCATATCTGATGGGGAAGAGCTGCCAGGAACTGGTCAGCAACCATGAAGTCTCTAAGAGATTCATAACTGCGATCAATTCCTGAACTCTCTATCCAAAAGTCGAACAAACGAAAGAGTGTTACCTGTAACTGCTGAAAGTTCTGGCCAGGCTGTAAGGTGGCATACCTGAAATCTTTCCTGTAAGAATTAGTGGTTTTTTGGTATGCTTTAAGGATTGCCTTCTTCAGTAGGTTATAATTACATATAATATCCTGCGACAAAGTTGCATAGATATTCAAAGCTGTACCGGAAAATAACATTCCTAACCTGGTAGCCCAGGTGTCAGCAGGCCATTCACAGAGGGTAGCGGTATTTTCAAACCTGATAATGTTTGAAGTTATGTCTTCCCCCTCTGTGAAGGGAGGTAAATTAGGTGTTGGAATATGTGCACTGACTGCACGTTGTTCCATTACTCCTTCCTCTAATTGTTGTTGTGTAAGAGCTAATTAACTTTTTATTCTCTAATTCAAGGCGAGATTTTTCGAGCTCGCGATCCTTTTCTCTCTCTATTAACTCAAGTTATCTAGCTTTTTCCTCATGTTCTCTAGCTTTTTCCTTAACTTCTCTATCCTTTGCTCTTTCCTCAAGTTCTCTTAATTTAATCTGTTCCTCACGTATCGTAGCTTGTTCCTCACGTATTTTAGCTTGTTCCTCACGTTCCCTATCCTTTGCTCTTTCCTCAAGTTCTCTTAATTTAACTTGTTCTTCACGTACTCTCTCAATTCTCTCTCTTTCAAGTCTTTCCTGGATCTTAGCACTAATGAAAGATTCTAAATTTTTCCCTGTTATTCCTAACTTACTTCCAGCATTCATCCAAAACTGGTATTCCTCCATGCTTGCAAGAATAACTTAAACTATCAGGGGAAATGAAACGGGTATTAAAGAAAACAGAGGGTTCAATTCCTGCTCCGCTCAAACTGTAAATAAACCAGAGGGCTCGATCCCTACTTCAATTAAACAATATGTATTAATTAAAACGAAGGGTTCTATGCCGGCTCCGAGCAAACAATAAGTCCAATCTTCTCATCAACAAATCAAGAGTGCCCTATGACAGTTCCCTTGATATAATAAAGAGCTCAATGAAACAAATTGTCACTGGAAAATCTCGGATCCCTAGAGTCTAATCCTCCAAAGTGTTTCAAGCTCACACAAAAATAGATGGCAGAATTAACTAGTATTCCTGCCTTGACTTGACTTACAATAAATTGAGACTAACAATCACCAAATCTTTTAAATACCTGTACTGTAGTCCTACCATAGAGAATGATTGCTCATGGCTGGTGGTAACCATCTGTGGTATGCGGCATTGAAGTTCCAATGGTAGATTCGAGATGGAGTTGAATCTTGATTTAGTAGAGTTGATCCTGGCAAGGTCGCCACTTGTGAAGGCTTACTCAGCCCTGTAACAACTTCAGACAGTATTACCAAGGCTGGCTCCTCCTCAGGAAAATTAGTGAATAGAAAAAGAAATAATAACAGACAAACATAAACACTTTATTATATAGAAAATATAAAACACTTAAATATGAAATATTAATCCTACATTAAACAAAATGAAAAATGAAAAATATAAATGATAACTGAAATCAATGCTAAAATATATATCGGGGTGTCTGGTGTTGGTGACACTGAGTGTTGTTGAAATCGTAGCAGTTGCTGATGATGGGGGGGATTCTCAGGTGTTGGTTACAACCCACCGGTTCGTTCTTCACAGTATAGCCTTGAGTATTCTATTCTGATGACAGGAAAGCAGGATCTTTACCGCTGCAATGATGAGGGGTTACGTCCTGCAATTTCATACAGGTGCACAGGTAATTAAATCCAAAAAGGGGAAGTCTCAGGACGTTAGTCCATCTCCATCAGTTCTGCTCGTTGATTGGCAGGTGACCCTCTCTGTCATCCAAGCTGGAAAGATAGACAGGTTACCCACTGCTTAAGAAATCACTCTCCATGATACATACAATACCTAAAAGATGTGGTGATTATTACAACAGTCAACCTAGAACAAGACTGAAAGGACTAAGTTTATTATTGGTCAAAAGTGAAGCTTTCAACCAATAAATCCACTAGAATACAAGGCAGGCATGTACTTACAGTAGTGCTGGGAGCTGTGAGTCTAGTGATTACTGTTTGGACCGGAGCCCCACACGTCACCTTTCGGGGGGGAGGGGGAAGAAGGAAGAGAAGGGATAGCAGGAGCTAGACTGACCCTACCTTAACAAGCAGCCAGCAGTCAAACTATCACTTTTGGGGTGGGGGAAAAAAGGCAGGAATAGCGAGAGCTTGACTTACCCTACCTTAACAAGTAGCCGGCAATGAAACTATCACTTTCGGGGAGGGGAAAAAAGGCGGGAATAGCGGGAGCTTGACTTACCCTACCTTAACAAGTAGCCGGCAGTGAAACTATTGTTACTATATACTCCCTCTCTACTCCTATCTATTGAACTTTTCCCTCACATGCCTCCTGTCTGTCTCCCTTTTTAAAAATTGGGACATTTGCCATCTTCCATGCCTCAGGGAGTTGCCCAGTTTCGATGGATGTGTTGAAGATCTTTGTTAATGGCACATACAGCATCTCTGCTCCCTCTCTTAGGACCCACAGAGAGATGTTGTCTGGTCCCACTTGTGATGTAGTTCAGCTGGGCTTGTGAGGTCTCTGGGGAGACCTAATTTAACCAATTATATAGTCACACCTTGCCTTGGCAAACGTCTGTCAGCCACGCCCACATCTGAGGTCTTTTGTTCTTGATGGCGTCAGACCTAGGCGTACACATGGTTGTGGGGTGTGCTTGGACCACCATATAAGCCCAAGAAAGAGCATGATCAGGAGATTCGTGCGGAGCTCTGGCCTGGGTGCAGAGCTCCTGAGCTGAGACTTCGAGCGGAGCTGCTGCTGGGGTGCAGGGCTCGGGAGAAGGCTGCTGAAGTCTCTGGAGGAGACTGTTGGAGGCATTGGGCAGAGTACTGGCTTGGTGCAGTACTCGTGCTGTGTAGGTCTTGGTACCTGTGGCTTAGTTCCTGTGATGAACTGCCCTCTGAACTATATTGTAAGTTATATTCATTTTCGTCAAGTTGATTGTATTCCCTGTCTCACTGCTTATGTGTACCATCCCATTTATCTAAATCCCAATGATGTACTTCTGTTCCCATATATATTATTGTACAAGGACTTAATAATAAACTGTGTTTGAGTAGAATAGTAATATTCACTGTCCCCATTATTTATTCTTTTATTTTTTTTTATTTCAAGTAGTGAGAGGGTGAGTAGTGTGATGGGTAGAGTATGAGAGGTGAAGGTGTAGTCACCAGTGACCTCACATTACCTACCTCTGCTAATCACCCCTCCTACTGCCTTGCCTGTCACCTACCTACCACCTCACCTGCCTATCCCCTGCCTATACTGACTCCCTCCTCTTACCACCATATTCCCCTAACCAATACCCCCCTACATAACACACTGCCTTTGAGGTGTCAAGTTCACATAGCAGCTTCTTCACCTCCTCCTTGGTTATGTGTACCTCATCCAGCACTTGTTGGTGTTACCCCCTGTTCTGATTTCCTGGGGTCCTACTGGTTTCTGCTGTAAATACTTCTTTAAATCTCGTGTTGAGCTCCTCACATATCTCTCGCTCGTTTCTTGTGAACTCCCCTTCACCCTTCCTCAGTCTGATTACCTGGTCCTTGACTGTTGTTTTCCTCTTGATGTGGCTATACAACAGCTTCGGGTCAGACTTAACTTTCGATGCTATATCATTTTCATATTGTCGCTGAGCCTCCCTTCTCATCTCTGCATGTTCGTTTCTGGCTCTTCGGCTAATCTCTTTATTTTCCTGAGTTCTCTGTCTTTTGTACCTTTTCCATTCTCTAGTACACCTAGTTTTTGCCTCCCTACACCTTCGGGTGAACCAAGGACTCATTCTGTTCTTCCCATTATTTCTGTTTCCCTTGGGAACAAACCTTTCCTCTGCCTCCTTGCATTTTGTTGTCACATAGTCCATCATTTCTTGTACTGGTTTTCCTGTCAGTTCCCTCTCCCACTGAATGACTTGCAGAAAGTTCCTCATGCCTGAGTAGTTACCCCTTTTGTAGTTTGGTTTTTCCCATCCTATTCCTGCTACTCTCTCCACTGGGAGCTCAACTATGTAGTCAAAGCAAAGAACCACATGGTAACTAGCTCCCAGGGGCCTTTCATACATGATATCCTCGATGTCCGAACTACTCAAGGCGAATACAAGGTCCAGTCTTGCTGGATCACCCATAACTAGTAACTTTGTCCCCCCATGTGTGCTTTTCTGGCCACCTTGGCTAGTGTGTCGACCATTGCTCTGTTGCTCTCATTGTATTCTTCTCTTGGCCTCCTGCAGTTCTGTGGTGGGTTGTACATTACTGCAATTATCACCTTATATCCTTCAGACTGGATTGTTCCTACTAAGTAGTCCCTTTCGCCCATGCCGTCCATTCCTTCCATTTTCTCAAAACCCCACTGGTTTTTAATGAGCAGTGCAACTCCTCCTTCCCCTCTCCTCGCTCTGTCTTTCCTAAGGATTTGATATCCGGGTGGAAAGATTGCATCTGTTATCATTCTGGTGAGTTTTGTTTCTGTGAGTGCTATTATGTTTAGGGATGTCTCATTGATTCTTTCATGCCACTCCTCACACTTATTTGTTATAAAATCTGCATTTGTGTACCACACCTTCAACTTCTTTTCTAAGACTGTGGTCTGGGGGGTATATTGGGGTTGGGGAAGTGGGAGACTTGATAGGGAACTATGGGTGGTTGCTGTGGGGGTGGAGTTTGTAATGCGGTGGGTGGGGGCATTGGATATGGCATGGGTGTTTTGGTTTAGAATGTTTGCCTGCACTGGGGTTGACCTGGTTGGGGGGCTTCTATAGGAAGTTGTGAGGGAGGCTGTATTTGATCTTCTTCCTGGGCCTGGGATCTCCTGTCTGTCTCCTCCATCCCCTCTCTTTCCTCCTTTCGCCTTTGTACCATCTCTCTCAGTTTCTGCCTTTCTTCTTGTGTTCTGTCACGGTCGAGATACACCTTCCTGTATGCCGGCATGTCCCTTAATCTTGCTTTCTCCTGCAGGATCCTGTTCCGAGTCCATCCTGCCTTGAAAGTCACTTTCACTGGCCGGGTTCTTCTTCTTGCAAACCCTCCTATTTTGTGTGTGTGTGTGTGTGTGTGTGCGTTTGTATGTTCTGTTGACATTTACATGTTATGACACTTCTCTGAGTCTTGGCTCCAACTAACTTCCTCACACTTGATGGCTGTTAAAGGAAAACGATGCGTTTTACCTACAAAAATGTGGAATACAGAGTTTTGAGTCACGTGACTGAAAACTCTATACGAATACGTCTGAATGAAAGTAGGAAAGTGGAAGAGAGAAAAGTAAAGGTTGGAATAAGTAGAGAAGCTTAAAATTAAGGTTGCTTGTATATAAGCTCCAGTATTAGTTATTTATCCTTGTTCCATTCGTGGCTTAGCGTGTGAGTGCTTGGTTAATTCTTAAAGGAACGGGAGCTCAGGATTAACAACGTACTTATTATTCTTACTAATTATTATTATTATTATTATTATTATTATTATTATTATTATTATTATTATTATTATTATTATTATTATTGCTGTTGTTATTAGCTATGTGGGCCAGCGGGTTGCCGGGTAAACACGAAACAAGCCTGACCCAGGGCCGGGCTCTAGGAGAAGAAAAACTCTTGAAACTCATCAAAGGTATACCAAAGGTGCCTTGGAATGGCTGGGATAACTTTTAAAACTCTCAGCTGCATCGTTTCTAACGTTCCTAATGCGACGACAGTGGAGACTGAAATTTAAGAATTTAGGTCAGTCAACTATTACTAGGGGAAAAAGGTTCGTAGAGCAGTGAACATGTATAGGTGCTCTCTGCTCAGTTTTATATAGACCATTCCCGAAAGTGATTTCCACGAGATTGCTTCTGATCCGCATCACAATTTCAAGTATCGCCCAGTGATTAACTTATATTGTTATTGGCTATAGATTCACATAAATACACAGGCACATGGTGGTAGTAGTGGTGATAGTGGTTGTCATATCAAATTGACCCTTCTTACCCTCAGTATGGGGTAAGTAATAAGATAAGACAATTAGGACACCATCTCGTCTCACTACACACTACTGGGAGATTTACTTCAGTTCCCCTAATTAGTTACTCACAAATCGGTGTTATACAAAAATTAAAGATGAGGAAGTGAATACTACTTTGCACGTTTATACAGTTTTTATTAATGCTGAAGTATTACAACAGTATACTAGGTTATAGGGGAAGGGATCTGATACTAAGATAACTGGGGAAGATAGAAGATAATTGAGACCACATACAAGTCCTTAGTGCTTTGTATGTGGTCTTGGGACCACATACACAGAGCCTCTAGCTCTGCGCCCATCCTAAGCTTCTCATTAATTCTTCTCTTAGCTTAGCTTAGGTAATGTTTGTCAGACAACAGGACATGTGTTTCCTGACGCGGGTCTTAGTCATATGATGACCAGCAGCTGGAGTTTTTGGTCATTTGACCGAGGCCTTTTGCTGGCTTACCGGTCCGCTACTTTAAAAAATTATAGTTATTTTGGCCTGTGTTGCTCTTAATTTGATTTTTTTCTATAAAAGAACCTGAAAAAAATATTAAATACTGAATTTCATACAGTAACTGTGAGTGCCTTTCCCCACTCATGATGACTGGGGAAAGGCAAAGAAGACCGCAGACACAGTATAGTCTAGGTGGCCAAAGGCTGCAAACCTTACTCAAGGAAAAAGATCCGGGGGTGAGTATAACACCGAGCACATCTCCTGAGGCGCACATCAATCAGATAACTGCTGCAGCGTACGGGCGTCTGGCAAACCTACGGATAGCGTTCCGATACCTCAGTAAGGAATCTTTCAAGACACTGTACACTGGAGTATGCAGCACCAGTTTGAAATCCACACCTGGTCAAGTACGTCAAGAAATTAGAGAAAGTGCAAAGGTTTGCAACAAGACTAGTTCCGGAGCTAAGGGGATTGTCCTACGAAGAAAGGTTAAGGGAAATCGGCCTGATGACACTGGAGGACAAGAGGGTCAAGGGAGACATGATAACGACATAAAATACTGCGCAGAATAGACAAGGTGGACAAAGACGGGATGTTCCAGATATGGGACACAGAAGCAAGAGGCTACAATTGGAAGTTGAAGACTCAGATGAATCAAAGGGATGTTAGGAAGTATTTCTTCAGTCATAGAGTAGTCAGGCAGTGGAATAGCCTAGAAAGTGACGTAGTGGAGGCGGGAACCATAAATAGTTTTAAGACGAGGTTTGATAAAGCTCATGAAGCAGGGAGAGAGAGGACCTAGTAGCAATCAGTGAAGAGGCGGGGCCATGAGCTATGACTCGACCCCTGCAACCACAAATCGGTGAGTACAAATAGGTGAGTACATACATTCATACACACACACATACACACACACACACACACACACACACACACACACACACACACACACACACACACACACACACACACACACACACACACACACACACACACACACACACAGGAGCTAGGACTCGACCCCTGCAACCACAAATAGGTGAGTACACACACACACACACACACATCTATCGAAACAGGGAGATTGCCTGAGGCATGGAAGACAGCAAATGTAGTCCCAATCTTTAAAAAAGGAGACAGACATGAAGCATTAAACTACAGACCAGTGTCACTGACATGTATAGTATGCAAAATCATGGAGAAGATTATCAGGAGAAGAGTGGTGGAACACCTAGAAAGGAATGATCTCATCAACAGCAGCCAACATGGTTTCAGGGACGGGAAATCCTGTGTCACAAACCTACTGGAGTTCTATGACATGGTGACAGCAGTAAGACAAGAGAGAGAGGGGTGGGTGGATTGCATTTTCTTGGACTGCAAGAAGGCGTTTGACACAGTTCCACACAAGAGATTGGTGCAAAAACTGGAGGACCAAGCAGGGATAACAGGGAAGGCACTACAATGGATCAGGGAATACTTGTCAGGAAGACAGCAGCGAGTCATGGTACGTGGCGAGGTGTCAGAGTGGGCACCTGTGACCAGCGGGGTCCCGCAGGGGTCAGTCCTAGGACCAGTGCTGTTTCTGGTATTTGTGAACGACATGACAGAAGGAATAGACTCTGAGGTGTCCCTGTTTGCAGATGACGTGAAGTTGATGAGAAGAATTCACTCGATCGAAGACCAGGCAGAACTACAAAGGGATCTGGACAGGCTGCAGACCTGGTCCAGCAATTGGCTCCTGGAGTTCAATCCCACCAAGTGCAAAGTCATGAAGATTGGGGAAGGGCAAAGAAGGCCACAGACGGAGTACAGTCTAGGGGGTCAGAGACTACAAACCTCACTCAAGGAAAAAGATCTTGGGGTGAGTATAACACCAGGCACATCTCCTGAAGCGCACATCAACCAAATAACTGCTGCAGCATATGGGCGCCTAGCAAACCTCAGAACAGCATTCCGACATCTTAATAAGGAATCATTCAGGACCCTGTACACCGTGTACGTTAGGCCCATATTGGAGTAAGCGGCACCAGTTTGGAACCCACACCTAGCCAAGCACGTGAAGAAACTAGAGAAAGTGCAAAGGTTTGCAACAAGACTAGTCCCAGAGCTAAGAGGTATGTCCTACGAGGAGAGGTTAAGGGAAATCAACCTGACGACACTGGAGGACAGGAGAGATAGGGGGGACATGATAACGACATACAAAATACTGAGAGGAATTGACAAGGTGGACAAAGACAGGATGTTCCAGAGATTGGACACAGTAACAAGGGGACACAGTTGGAAGCTGAAGACACAGATGAATCACAGGGATGTTAGGAAGTATTTCTTCAGCCACAGAGTAGTCAGTAAGTGGAATAGTTTGGGAAGCGATGTAGTGGAGGCAGGATCCATACATAGCTTTAAGCAGAGGTATGATAAAGCTCACGGCTCAGGGAGAGTGACCTAGTAGCGATCAGTGAAGAGGCGGGGCCAGGAGCTCGGACTCGACCCCCGCAACCTCAACTAGGTGAGTACACACACACACACAGGGCTAACTGATTCACACATTAAAAACAACAGTTTATAGATCAAGAACCAATTCTAAACTTATGATATTTAGAGATTTGAAACAAAAGGAAACTGACTGGGAAACTTAAACCTTAATGAGAACCAGACACAGAAAACAACAACTTATTACTGCCTCCCTAAGTCTTGGAAGGAAAGGGTAATAATGATAGAATTACCGATAAAATGTTAGGTAAATGGATTGAACATTAAAATGGTATAAAATACCGACAGATTGTTAGGTAAGACACATATGCAACAGTTAGGTATCTTTATTTCGAAACGTTTCGCCTACACAGTAGGCTTCTTCAGTCGAGTACAGAAAAGTTGATAGAAGCAGAAGAGACTTGAAGACGATGTAATCAGTCCATCACCCTTAAAGGTAAATGGATACAGATGCAACTAATGTGACATTTTACTGGGCCAAAGTTACGGCTTGACAAAGCTCCTGAAGAGCGAAACGTTTCAACGATAAAATGTCACATTAGTTTCTTCTGTGTTTATCTAATATGAGAGAAGACGATCCCGCATGATCTGATTTTCACCTTAAATGATTATAACATGTGAAACTATGGGGCCTAATGGGTGATATTGAAAAGGCAGTACTAAGTGGGAATGGAGAAAGAAGTGGAGGAGGTAACTACAAAAGAGGGGACTAAGATGACACGAAAAAAATATTTAAGAGAGGTCCAAAGTGAAAGATAACTGAACGGAGGATGGTGGTTACAGAGTCAAAATGGCAAGGCAAGAGGCTAGAGTCGAGCTTGAAATTTAGTAGTCCCTTTTCTGTATGCAAAACTATTGTTATTCTTTATAAAATGTATTTTTTGTTAATATTTCCCATGAGAAATAATGTAAATCCAATTAAACCATTCCAGACACCCAAAAATATTAACAAAAAAAATACATTTTATAGAGAATAACAATAGTTTTGCATACAGAAAAGGGACTACTAAATTCGAGGGTCCACTGTATTAGAAAAAATGAAGCCATCCCATGATACCGCGAGTAATGCAGAAACCATGGGAAGGTTCATCAGAGATTGGAAGAAAAGCCAAATTTACAACTGCAGACACCAGGCAAATAAGCATGAAAATTCGAAATGAATTTACGAGGATCAGAAGGGAAGGTAAATAACAATCTGAAAACGATTTAGCATCAAAGACCAAAAAATGAACAGACCTACTCCACAGTGACACAAGGCAACGACAGTAAAGGAGCAGAAGACAGAAGACGGGACATTCCAAGAGGATGACAGTAATATGTGAGGAGGTAAGCAGGTGAATAAAGGTCTTTACTGGATAAAGTACAGAGTTACCTAAAGGCAATGAAGTCAAAACAAACTAGCAGGATCTATAAAAAGCATCACCATAACAAAAAAGGTCGTGTTAAAAACTACTAAAGGAGCTTAACACAAAAGCAATGGGGCCAGAAAAAAATCTTAACGGGAGCTAAAGAGAAGCAGCTCAGCCACTTTGCCACACAGTAGCAATATTTTCCAACGTTTTCTGCACATAATGCAACTGCCAGTAAGCTAAAAAAAAAAAAAACAGTTTGTCTTTATATATAAAAAGAGGGAGGAATATAAAGCACTAAATTATGTCATTATCTTGAGCATGCACTCTCTCAAACGTTCTGGAAAAGATCGTAAGGAAAACGACATTGAAACCATTTACCGAGGAAAGTCGTTCGAGAAAATCAATATGGATTAAGAAATGGAGAATCCTGTCATATGAACCTTCTGGAACTCTGTGTAAGATAAAATGGTTATAAATATGACCATAATTTTTAAAGGGGTGGACCGATAAGCCAATGGAAGGCCTTGGTCATATGACCAAAAACTTCAGCTGTGGGTCATCATATGACTAAGACCCGCGTCAGGAAACACTTGCCCTGTTTCGTGACGAACCTTACCTAACCTAACCTGGAACTCTGTGACTGAGACAAAGATAATATACGGAGGATGAGAATGGTGCACTACATCTGCATGGACTGCAGGAAAAAAATTGATACAGTATCGCAGAAGCTAGAAGAATTTAGAAGAACAAACTGGAATAAGAGGATGAATGCGACAAAGGATCAGGAAGAACATGAAACACAATAGGATGAAAATAACAGTAAAAAGTAAAATAAAATGAGAGAGTAAGAAGTGGGATTCTGCAAGAATGATTGTTAGAGTAACTACTTTTCCAAATTTATATCAGTGATCTACCAGAAAGGATTGAGTCTACTGTGTAGTGGAGTACCTAGAAAGGAGTGGGTTCACACGTGACAACCAGCATCGCCTCAGGGATGAAAAATCCGGTGTCACAGACCTGCTGGAGTTCTACGACAACGTAACACAAGCAAGACAGGTGGGAGGGAGGGATGAGTAGATTACATTTTCTTGGACTGTAGTAAGAAATACTTTTGTCACAGTACCGCACAAGAGACGTACAAAAGCTAGAAGAGCAGGCAGCAATAACAGGAAAAGCACTACAACAGATCCAGATATACCTGACAGGAGGGAAACAATCAATAATAGACCATGACGAGCAGCTGGAATGGCTGCATGTGATGAGCGGGGTTCCAAAAGGATCAGTTCTACGCCCGGCGTTGTTTCTTGTATACGTGAATGACATGACAGAAGGGAGAGAGTCAGAGGTATCCCTGTTCGAAGACAAAGTGAAACTAACGAAGATAATGCAAGTGAACGAGAACCAGGAAAGGCTACAAATAGATATGGACAGGGTGCAGGCCAGGTCTGTCAAATGGCTCCTGGCGTTTACCCCCCCCCCCCCACCAGTGCAAAGAACGAAAAATTAAAAAAGACTGCCGACAGAGTATAGGCTTGGGGGGGGGGGGGCAAAAGCAGCAAACCTCACTCAAGGAGCACGTCTCGGGTTGAGTATCATACCGAGGATATCCCTTGAAGCACATCAGCCAAATAACTGCCGCAGAAAATGCTCATCTGGTAAATCTAAGAACAGTTTTCGACATCTAAGCAACGAGTCATTCAAGACACTGTACAATGTGTACGTCAGGCCCATATTGGAGTATGCAGCACCACTTGATCAAGCAACAAGACTAGTCCCTGAGGTAAGGGTTGTCTGTACAAGGAGAGGTTAAGGGCAGTCAGTCTGATGACACTGAACTAGGGGGGATATGATAACGACGTATTAAATACTGAGAGGAACTGAACTGACAGAGTGAACAAGGACAAAATGTTTGAGAGATGGGAAATATGAACTAGTGTACAACTTGAAGCTGAAAACTCAGATGAGTCATAGCGATGTTAGGAAATATTTCTTCAGTCCTAGAGATGTCAGGAAGTGGAACAATCTGGAGAGTGAAGTGGTAGAGGTGGGATCCATACATAGCTTTAAGAAGAGGTACGACAAGACCCTTGAAGCCGGGAGAGAATGGGCCTAGTAGCGACCAGCATATAGGTGAGTGCACACACACATACACACACACACACACACACACACACACACACACACACACACACACACACACACACACACACACACACACACACACACACACACACACACACACCACAAGAGATTCAAAGAAGTGTTCACAGAGGAGACAGAAGGGGCTCCAGAAAGACGGAGAGGTGGGGTACACCACCAAGTGCTGGATACAGTACACACCCGAGGAAGAAGTGAAGAGGCTTCTGAGTGAGCTAGATACCTCAAAGGCAATGGGGCCAGATAACATCTCTCCATGAGTCCTGAGAGAGGGAGCAGAGGTGCTATGTGTACCCCTAACAACAATATTCAATACATCTATCGAAACAGGGAGATTGCCTGAGGCATGGAAGACAGCAAATGTAGTCCCAATCTTTAAAAATGGAGACAGACATGAAGCACTAAACTACAGACCAGTGTCACTGACATGTATAGCATGCAAAGTCATGGAGAAGATTATCAGGAGAAGAGTGGTGGAACACCTAGAAAAGAATGATCTCATCAACAGCAGCCAACATGGTTTCAGGGACGGGAAATCCTGTGTCACAAACCTACTGGAGTTCTATGACATGGTGACAGCAGTAAAACAAGAGAGAGAGAGGGGTGGGTGGCATTTTCTTGGACTACAAGAAGGCGTTTGACACAGTTCCACACAAGAGATTAGTGCAAAAACTGGAGGACCAAGCAGGGATAACAGGGAAGGCACTACAATGGATCAGGGAATACTTGTCAGGAAGACAGCAGCGAGTCATGGTACGTGGCGAGGTGTCACAGTGGGCACCTGTGACCAGCGGGGTCCCACAGGGGTCAGTCCTAGAACCAGTGCTGTTTCTGGTATTTGGGAACGACATGACGGAAGGAATAGACTCCGAAGTGTCCCTGTTTGAAGATGACGTGATTTTGATGAGAAGAATTCATTCGATCTAAGACCAGGCAGAACTACAAAGGGATCTGGACAGGCTGCAGACCTGGTCCAGCAATTGGCTCCTGGAGTTCAACCCCCACCAAGTGCAAAGTCATGAAGATTGGGGAAGGGCAAAGAAGACCGCAGACGGAATACAGTCTAGGGGGCCAGAGACTACAAACCTCACTCAAGGAAAAAGATCTTGGGGTGAGTATAAGACCAGGCAAATCTCCTGAAGTGCACATCAACCAAATAACTGTTGCAGCATATGGGCGCCTAGCAAACCTCAGAACAGCATTCCGACTTCTTAATAAGGAATCGTTCAGGACCCTGTACACCGTGTACGTTAGGCCCATATTGGAGTATGCGGCACCAGTGTGGAACCCACACATAGCCAAGCACGTAAAGAAACTAGAGAAAGTGCAAAGGTTTGCAAGAAGACTAGTTCCAGAGCTAAGAGGTATGTCCTACGAGGAGAGGTTAAGGGAAATCGACCTGACGACACTGGAGGACAGGAGAGATAGGGGGACATGATAACAGCATAAAAAAAACGGGATTCAAAAGGAGCAACGAGATCGATGTCAGAACAGAATACAATGGATTCACTGGACAGCAAAACTACTACTACTACTACTACTACTACTACTACTACTACTACTACTACTACTAATAATAATAATAATAATAATAATAATAATAATAATAATAATAATAATAATATTAATAATAATAATAATAATAATAATAATAATAATAATAATAATAATAATAATAATAATAACACTGAGAGAAAAGCAGGTTTTCTTATGTAATCTAACAATGCTGATTCCATATTTGAAACCGAAATTGAGCTAACATATCAGGATTTTTACTTGTTGGAAAACATACTATAATTTCAATAACTGTTCATTTATAAATCATGTTCCGTCAAAATTTACAGCACAGGTCATGTAACGAGTCATTAAAAACTTATTCCCTATTATAAAGTAGATGCTAAAGAATTTTTCCAGGACATTGAACAACATATTGTACCTGGATGTAGAAAATATTTAAAAATATTTTCAGCCTTTGATTTTACGCTCATGACTAACAATGTTGTCTCTCTAATTTCCTGATAAAATATTTCACCAAGAATGATGGAAAGAAGTGTGTGAGTGAAGGACGAATGTGCATTTTCAGAGACATGTCAACCTAGTGATCTATTGTCTTCTGTCATGTTTTGCACTAACTCGGCATAATTATCTATTCTGTTCTTTTCAAGGAATTTCTGAACAAACTGTTTGAAAGCTTCCTATGAAGTCAATTAATTAGGCCCAACTTCATATGCTACAGAAACAAACATGTGTTTTGTGTAACATATATTCCATTTGTAGTCGTTGTATTTTGTTAGTCTGAGTAGAATTTCCATTGACTCGTAAGTTTCCTTTAATCCCACAGCTTGAACCACTGGCACAGATAGCTTTTCATTGCCACTGTGACGGAGCACTGCCTCCAAACTGACCTTGTTGGGATCGATGAATAATGTCCATTCATCAGAACAGTGTTCATAGCGCAGTTCCTTCATAAGACCTTTCACGTCAGTGCACAAACACACGCCAATCACCATTTGACAGAAAACCGTCAAACTAATATGATGTGCACGATAATGAAATATTTTTGTTCCTTCTGCTGGAAGATTCCTTCTGCTGGAAGATTCCACTCTTGTAAACCCGATCCAGGAAGTTTTACCTTCTGCTCTATAGGTCAAGGTCCATGAGAAGGTCATTTAACACCTGCAAAGTCATTAAGTAAAGTTGTTTCAAAGTCTCAGACTTCGGTAGTTCATAAGGATAACACTATAAGTTTCTTCACTACTATCACGTTCAGGTGGAACAGGAACAAGAGTGTCCTCTCCATGTGACAGGTTTTGATACTGACTCACAACCTGGATACGTCGTCTTGTTCTTGTTATTCTTCGATAAACCAACAACTTTAACCATGTAGAAGTAACAGTCATTCAGGTGATTCTTCAGTCCTCGCCACACTACTGGGACTGCATCTGGCACTGATGTATCTTTCCCATTCAACTGTTGTGTCAGTCCAGAGGTAAAAACAGTACAGTATATATGTGGAGCTCATGTTTTATCATGATTGCCTTGCAATCCAAGTAGTGCTTGCATGCAAACTTACAATCTTGACACAATTTGTATTTTTTTTCATTAATCTCGTGGAGTTTACTTGTCACATACTCGTACACAGCAAAAGCTGTCGCCACTGCTCACGTATCCTTGTCTGTTCATACTAATGTGAAGTAGAGATGTCATATAACAAGGAAAAAAGATATCGAATGTAAATATGGATATGTGTAAGTGGCACAGAATTGTAATTTAAATAAAATATATACCAATGTACACAAAGAACAGTAATCTTCTGTAAATGTCTGAGCACTGGGACAACCAGAGCACAACTGATGCTCTCTGACTCTTCCTGGCACGCAGGTGTGATGCGTAGGATTCATGTTTATATATGTAAGCAGACAACCACAATGCTTTCCTCAGAGATTTATTCAGGTTATATTTGTAACATACAACCACGTGCAGCAAACCACGTGCAACATACAACCACGTGCAACATACAACCACGTGCAACATACAACCACGTGCAACATACAACCACGTGTAACGTACAACCACGTGCAACATACAACCACGTGCAACATACAACCACGTGCAACATACAACCACGTGCAACATACAACCACGTGCAACATGCACCCACGTTAACATACAACCACGTGTAACATACAACCACCTGCAACATACAACCACCTGCAACATACAACCACGTGTAACATACAACCGCGTAGAACATACAACCACGTGTAACATACAACCACCTGCAACATACAACCACGTGCAACATACAACCACGTGTAACATACAACCACGTGTAGCATACAACCACGTGTAACATACAACCACGTGTAACATACAACAGCGTGTAACATACAACCACCTGCAACATACAACCACCTGCAACATACAACCACGTGTAACATACAACCACGTGCAACATACAACCACATGCAACATACAACCACGTGCAACATACAACCACGTGCAACATACAACCATATGCAACATACAACCACGTGCAACATACAACCACGTGCAACATACAACCACGTGTAACATACAACCAAGTGCAACATGCAACCACCTGCAACATACAACCACCTGCAACATACAACCACGTGCAACATACAACCACGTGCAACATACAACCAAGTGTAACATACAATCACGTGTAACATACAACCACGTGTTGTGATGTAGTTCAGCTGAGCTTGTGAGGTCTCTGGGGATACCTAATTTAACCAATTATATGGTCACCTTGCCTTGGCAAATGTCTGTCATAGCCATTCCTTTTCGGCTTAAGACTGAGGTATTTTGTTCTGGACGGCGTCAGACCTCGACGTCAGATCAACACCACGTGTGCACACCTCATTGTGGAGGGTGCTTGGACCACCATAAAAGCCCAAGGAAGAGCATGATCAGCAGATTCGTGCGGAGCACTGGCCTGGGTGCAGAGCTCCGAGCAGAGACTTCGAGAGGAGCTGCTGCTGGGGTGCAGAGCTCCTGAGCAGAGATTCGAGCGGAGCTGCTGCTGGGGTGCAGGGCTCGGGAGAAGGCTGCTGAAGTATATGGAGGAGACTGTTGGAGGCATTGAGCAGAGTACTGGCTTGGCGCAGTACTCGTGCTGTGTAGGTCTTGGGACCTGTGGCTTAGTTCCTGTAGTGAACTGTCCTCTGTGCTATATTGTAAGTTATATTCATTTTGGTCAAGTTGATTGTATTCTCTGTCTCACTGCTTATGTGTACCACCCCATTTATCCAAACCACAATAATGTTCTCCTGTTCCCAAATATATTACTGTACAAGGACTTAATAATAAACAGTGTTTGAGTAGAATAGTAATATTCACTGTCCCCGTTATTTGTATTTTTTTTCTTATATTTTATTATGTTGATATATGAGTGAAGAGTGGGCGAGGCATATGTTAGTGAGTAGTGTAGAGTTAATGAGAGTGTCGTGGTGGTCACCACTGACCTGTCATTACCTACCTACCTCCGCTAATCATCTCACTCCTACCAGCTCGCCTGCCTCTCCCCTGCCAACATAATCCCTTACACCCATATTCCCCACTTATATCTTATTCATTCCATTACCCCCCTACATGACAGTGTAACATACAACCACGTGTAACATACAACCATGTGTAACATACAACCACCTGCAACATACAACCACCTGCAACATACAACCCCACTCCACAGAGTTTGTTCATTCCTCCAGTAAGAAAGAGCCGATCCCTTGTGTTCTGGTGATTCGATTCCTGCTCCAGGAAGATCTTATTCTGATTGTGAAGCCACCAGCACCCATTAGTGACTTTGTAATGAGCCAAGAATTACTGTATCGAATAGTCGAGTTGAGTACTCCTAGCAGAAGAGTTAGTAATTCCACAGTCACTAGTGAATGTAGCTGTATCTTTTGTAGATACTCGTTCAGACTGTCCTCAGTCAAGGCATGTGATAGCCATTGCAGAGGAATTCGATCCTCCCAGAGATGATAACCATTCTGCATACGTAAACATTGCCCTCGCAGAATTGGGTTTAGATATAAACAGCCTGTATAATTAGATGTCCTAGATGAATGAAATTGTTAACTGTGTGTCTTGTTATTAGCTGATCAGTTTGTCAGAAATTTTCGTGTTCACGTTCCCTCGGTATTCTGAGAATTTGATAGTAATGATCTGAGTGCGCACCAGATGCCTTTGCTGTTAATTTCACCTTGTATATATATATATATATATATATATATATATATATATATATATATATATATATATATATATATATATATATATATATATATATATATATATATATATATATATATATATATTTATTTCCTCAGAATCCGTAGAGTGCATGAATACAGATCGATCGATTAATTCCATCCCATATTGTACAATGATTTGTTCTTATAGTTTGTAATGCATTACATTAAAACTCATTACATTAAGTGATTACGTAAAACTCATTTTGTTAACATCCAGTATGATACCATCCATTAGTTATAAGTTATATATGAATTTGTTATTGTATAGAATCAGCCCAGAACCACCTGCCTGTTCAGCCTATAGCATAGTAGTGTATGTCGAGACGACATACGTAACATGACCGAGCTGTCAGCATAGTTGCTGATCCCCTTATATGTGTTATATAGATTAGCTGAGGTTCATAGTACCATGCATGTGTTTATATAGAAGATCCCTTAGGCCTGTGACTGTATGACGTCACGGGATGCTCCATGAGTGAGTGGGACAGGCTACCTCGTCCTCACTAGACGCATAGGCATAGAAGAAGGCAGAACACGGCAGGCTGGGCTCCATCTCCCATTACTACAGTCTGATAATATAGCATTACCATCCAACAAGTGAGTTTACCTTATCCATCAGTCTCCTACCGAACCCCACACGCCAACCACGTGTAACATACAACCACGTGCAACATACAACCACGTGTAACATACAACCACGTGCAAAGTACAACCACGTGCAACATGCAACCATGTGCAACATACAACCACGTGCAACATACAACCACGCGAAACATACAACCACGTGTAACATACAACCACGTGTAACATACAACCACCTGCAACATACAACCACCTGCAACATACAACCACGTGTAACATACAACCACCTGCAACATACAACCACGTACAACATACAACCACATGTAACATACAACCACGTGTAGCATACAACCACGTGTAACATACAACCACGTGTAACATACAACCACCTGCAACATACAACCACCTGCAACATACAACCACGTGTAACATACAACCACGTGCAACATACAACCACGTGTAACATACAACCACGTGCAACATACAACCACGTGCAACATACAACCATGTGCAACATACAACCACGTGCAACATACAACCACGTGTAACATACAACCACCTGCAACATACAACCACGTACAACATACAACCACATGTAACATACAACCACGTGTAGCATACAACCACGTGTAACATACAACCACGTGTAACATACAACCACCTGCAACATACAACCACCTGCAACATACAACCACGTGTAACATACAACCACGTGCAACATACAACCACGTGTAACATACAACCACGTGCAACATACAACCACGTGCAACATACAACCATGTGCAACATACAACCACGTGCAACATACAACCACGTGCAACATACAACCACGTGTAACATGCAACCACGTGTAACATACAACCACCTGCAACATACAACCACCTGCAACATACAACCACGTGTAACATACAACCACCTGCAACATACAACCACGTGCAACATACAACCACATGTAACATACAACCACGTGTAGCATACAACCACGTGTAACATACAACCACGTGTAACATACAACCACCTGCAACATACAACCACCTGCAACATACAACCACGTGTAACATACAACCACGTGCAACATACAACCACGTGTAACATACAACCACGTGCAACATACAACCACGTGCAACATACAACCATGTGCAACATACAACCACGTGCAACATACAACCACGTGCAACATACAACCACGTGTAACATACAACCACGTGTAACATACAACCACCTGCAACATACAACCACCTGCAACATACAACCACGTGTAACATACAACCACCTGCAACATACAACCACGTGCAACATACAACCACATGTAACATACAACCACGTGTAGCATACAACCACGTGTAACATACAACCACGTGTAACATACAACCACCTGCAACATACAACCACCTGCAACATACAACCACGTGTAACATACAACCACGTGCAACATACAACCACGTGTAACATACAACCACGTGCAACATACAACCACGTGCAACATACAACCATGTGCAACATACAACCACGTGCAACATACAACCACGTGCAACATACAACCACGTGTAACATACAACCACGTGTAACATACAACCACCTGCAACATACAACCACCTGCAACATACAACCACGTGTAACATACAACCACGTGCAACATACAACCACGTGTAACATACAACCACCTGCAACATACAACCACGTGCAACATACAACCACGTGTAACATACAACCACATGTAGCATACAACCACGTGTAACATACAACCACGTGTAACATACAACCACCTGCAACATTCAGCCACCTGGAACATACAACCACCTGCAACATACAACCACGTGTAACATACAACCACGTGTAGCAAACAACCACGTGTAACTTACAACCACGTGTAACATACAACCACGTGTAACATACAACCGCCTGCAACATACAACCACCTGCAACATACAACCACCTGCAACATACAACCACCTGCAACATACAACCACGTGTAACATACAGCCACCTGCAACATACAACCACGTGCAACATACAACCACGCATAACATACAACCACCTGCAACATACAACCATCTGCAACATACAACCACGTGTAACATACAACCACCTGCAACATACAACCACGTGCAACATACAACCACCTGCAATATACAGCCACCTGCAACATACAACCACGTGTAACATACAACCACCTGCAACATACAACCACCTGCAACATACAACCACGTGTAACATGCAACCACCTGCAACATACAACCACCTGCAACATACAACCACCTGCAACATACAACCACCTGCAACATACAGCCACCTGCAACATACAACCACGTGTAACATACAACCACCTGCAACATACAACCACCTGCAACATACAACCACGTGTAACATACAACCACCTGCAACATACAACCACCTGCAACATACAACCACCTGCAACATACAGCCACCTGCAACATACAACAACGTGTAACATACAACCACCTGCAACATACAGCCACCTGCAACATACAACCACGTGTAACATACAACCACCTGCAACATACAACCACGTGCAACATATAACCACGTGTAACATACAACCACCTGCAACATACAGCCACCTGCGACATACAACCACGTGTAACATACAACCACCTGCAACATACAGCCACCTGCAACATACAACCACGTGCAACATACAACCACCTGCAACATACATCCACCTGCAACATACAACCACGTGCATCATGCAACCACCTGCAACATACAGCCACCTGCAGCATACAACCACGTGTAACATACAACCACCTGCAACATACATCCACCTGCAACATAAAACCACATGCAACATACAACCACCTGCAACATACAACCATGTGCAACATACAACCACCTGCAACATACAACCACCTGCAACATACAACCATGTGCAACATACAACCACCTGCAACATACAACCACCTGCAACATACAACCACCTGCAACATACAACCACCTGCAACATACAGCCACCTGCAACATACAACAACGTGTAACATACAACCACCTGCAACATACAGCCACCTGCAACATACAACCACGTGTAACATACAACCACCTGCAACATACAACCACCTGCAACATGCAACCACCTGCAACATACAACCACGTGCAACATACAACCACGTGCAACATACAACCACGTGCAACATACAACCACGTGCAACATACAACCACGTGCAACATACAACCACGTGCAACATACAACCACGTATGTTGCCAGTATCTTATGTGATGGTTTAGTTCTGACTTCAGATTCAGTTTCAACACGCTAAAAATAACCTGAGAAGCTTTCGTTTTTTAACTAGTAAATTTATTTTTGCCGAGTGTTATGAGGAAAGAATGAACTCTTAACAACATAACAATAGTGAGGAGAGGAGAGCCAGGGAAGGAGGGAGGTCGAAGTTGCTCACGAAGTACAAAATATTTATATTAGACTGAAGTGACAGGCTGGTTGAGGCGTGAGGAGTGGAAGCCAGAGGACGTATCCGTTAGGTTAGATGAGGTTCATCAGAAAACAGAATAAATGTTTCCCGACGCGGGTCTTAGATGATGACCCGTCATTGGAGCCTTATTGGTCATCTGACCGAAGCCTTCTGCTGGCTTACCGGTCATCCCCTTTAAAAATTATAGTCATAGTTATAACCAATCTTTCTCTTAGAAGACGTATCTCAGACTACTTACAATTACTACCTTACTAGCTTAATATTGGTAACACACTACTTCCTAAGTGCAGGTAACATATATAGTAGTACTATACGATACTTTATACTACTTAGTTTTATTCTTATTCCTTAAGCATATTTATATTTTTATCTAATTACATTTCTAGTTATATTTTTCATTATATATTTAGTATATACTTTTGTACTGCTCATTATATAATTACTTTTACCTATTCTACGCTGCAACATCGTTTTCATATTTTGCAAAATATTTTTCTTAGATTTGCTCAAAGTTATTACCACTGTGTTTTCTGTAGGTGATTCACATGAATGTTTATATAGATCAGGACCTAAACCTCCTCTCAGACTTTTATAATAAGTTTGCGGCAAACCAAGACTGCAAATATTACATGACTAGCCAAACAAAAACAATTTTCCACAAGAACATCCTAGTGTTCAACTATAACGCTAGACTTTTTAAAACACTAAATGATAACCTGACTTACATTATTCTGTTCTACAGAACTTACATTATTCTAATAAAAACCTTGCTAAAACACGACTAAGTAGACATTTACAGCTTACCTGGGTATACAGTCATTCATAACTGCAGACCTAATCAAGGGAATGTGTTGCCCAAACAACATTACTCATTCTATACTACGTTCTAATCTCTCCTTACCTCACGTTATTTATACTTGGGAATCTACCACAGTAAATCATCTAAAACCCAATGTTACCCAACAAAAACCAACTGTTAGAATAATCTCTCATTTAGGTTCCTGACAACTGACAAAAATCTCAAGTTACTGAACAGACAACACAGCCACACTTACTACTGTACATTTTACATATACAGGACACTCAGAACGATCCTCAACCCAGCGCTCCGACTCTTCCTCAGAACTACGACAGAACACACAGACACAAGACAACAGTATCTCTAATAATGGTAGAATTACCGACAAAATGTTAGATAAACGGACACAGAATGTCACATTAGTCGCATCTGTGTCCATTTACCTAACAACAGTATTTCTCTGATACACCGCGTGTTCGACTCACCTGTACAGGAACTCTATACAAAGAGCCCTAAAAAATTTCCAACTCGTTTCCCGAAGAATCGAAAACTCACCCTTCAGCCACCGGCTTCAAAAATGTAGTCAAAAACCATCTACTAAATCTGACTAAAAGCTTACTTAAATTAATTATGTTTAAGCCTGATGTATCAATATTGCGGAACTATGTCAATCCAAATCATATAAAGATTCATACTGATGTTCACACTATCACCATTCTGTTCCAACAAATATTTCTTCTACATCAGTATTCTCCGAGACAAACTGTTACACGTGAATTCAAAATACCATAATTCATATACCAAATTTTCACAGTACAGTAACCTATCATATCTGTCTCAAAGTCTAATAATTATTCGTTAATTTTAAGACTGACCTAAATGTTCTGCATAACAAGGGAGGCTTTCTAAAAAGTAGTTTATATACGTCAATTATTACAATGTCAACTGTAAACTGCACTCCGCTTTATAAAAATAAGGTTGTTTGCTTGAATATTTGGAAAGGGGGTTCTTGGTTGCCGAAACCCCTCCCTCACCTCTCGAAGACAAAGCAGCTCATTTGAAGTGTCCTTGGCTGCCTGTGTAATTTTGGGTCATGTCATGTCCTAGAGCTGTAACAAACTGTGTACCAACAAGTGTCTTTGATGTGATGCCTAAGGTTGCACATAAAAGACATTTGCTTGGTCATCTGAGAATTCAGATTCTTACATTATCGCGTCATTCCCACGTATGTAGAGTGTGATTGCTTTCTTCCAGTCGACTGTGGATATTCATAATTTATGTGACTAACTGTACTCGAGTCAAAGCTTTCAAGGTGAACCTAACTGTTGTATCAGTATATATATTCTATTGTTTATATGTAGGGGACTATAAGGTGCTAGCAACCACTGCAATACTGAGCTTCGAATACTTTGCTGAAGTAAACTTGGAGACAAAGTACACAAAGAATTATAGAAACTAGACTTCAAAAGAGGAGACTATGCAGGAACGAGGCAATTCCAGAGTTAAATGCGGTAGGATAGGGAAGTAATAGGCAAGATGACAACTGAAATAATGAAGTATGTAACTGGAAAGTACTGAGAGGCAGAGGAGAAATTCATAACCAGGAGTAGAAGCAATAGAAAGAACAGTTTATATCCATAGGCGCAGAGGCCAAGGCTACAAGAACAAGAGAAAGAAAAAATGAAGAAAGCACAAATGAGGAAAAATATGGAAGCAAGCAAAAAAGCCAGAAACAAATACGCGTGGGCAAAGAAATGTTACATGTTGCGACTGATATAACATCGAAGGCCAAATCCAAACCAAAGTTGATATACAACCGCATTAGGAGGACGATAGCAGTACAGAATCAAGAAATCAGACTGAAGAAGGAGAGCTCACAAAAAAATTACGGAGTAGTTGGAATTTGTCTTCAATGAACATCATATTGTTCTCTGTTGCCCATTGGAAAACTTGGTTTATATTCCCTTGGAGATTTGCCGTGTCCTCAGTGGATGACACACATGCAGATCCTAGTATCGTCTCCAAAGGATGATACTGAGCTATAGTTTACATCTCTATGTCTGATATGAGAATGATGAACATGATAGGGGCGAGTACTGTGCCTTATGGACAGAGCTCTTCACTATTTCTGCTTCCGATTGGTTAGAAAGTTGAAGATCCATCTGCCTACTTTGCCTGTTATCCCTTTAGCATGCATTTTGTGTGCTATTACACCATGATCGCACTTGTCAAAGGCTTTTACAAAATCTGTGTGTACTACATCTGCATTCTGTTTGTTTTCCGGTGCATCTTAGACCATATCATAGTGGTCCAATAGTCGCGAGAAGCAGGAGCGACCTGCTCTGAACCCTTTCTGCCCTGGCTTGTGCAATTTCGGGGAGTCCAAGTGGCTTGCAATCCTGCTTCTTAGAACTCTTTCAAAGATTTTTATGATGTGGGACTTTAAAGCTATTGGTCTATAGTTCTTAGCTATTGCTTTTCTGCCACCTTCATGGAGTGGGGCTTTATCCATTGTTTTCAGTAACTGGAATCTCACCTGTGTCTATGTTCCTTCTCCATAGCATACTTAGGACCTGTGAGAGGGGTTTCTTGCAGTTCTTAATGAACACAGAGCTCCACGAGTCTGGGCCTGGGGCTGAGTGCATGGGCATGTCGATGGCTTTCCCAAAGTCTAGTAGAGTTAGGGTTATGTCAGAAATTTGGCATACATTGGCAGGATTTTGAGGCTCATCCATGAAAAAAATTGTTTGGATTATCCATCTTTAGACTAATTAGTGGATCAATGAACACAGAGTCATATTGAGATTTCGGTATCTCACTCATTTCTTTGTTATCATCGTCTTGTCTGAGCAGGAGCTCTATACTAGAAGTGGTTTTTGCCTTGTTTTTAGGATATGAAAAGAAATATTTCGAATTTCTTTCAATTTCACTAATAGCTTTTAGCTCTTCTTGTCTCTCCTGGATCCTGTATGAGTCCTTTAACTTTAGCTCAATATATTCCACTTCCCTCTTTAGTGCTTCTTTCCGTGTTTCAGATAATCTGGCATTCTTGAGGAGCTCAGTGATTCTTCGCCTTCTCCTGCAGAGGGAGCATCTCTCTCACTCCAATTTACTACTTCTCTCTTTTTTTTTTTTTTTTTTTTTTTTTAGGGAAATATGCTTCCAGAAAGTTGATCTTTTCAAGGAACTGGTTAGGGTCCATGTCATTTAAGATATCTTCCCAACATGTTTCATTTAGGACATGGTTTACCTGGTCCCAGCTGATGTTCTTGTTGTTGAAGTTGAATTTGGTAAAGGTACCCTCATAGCTATATGCATTTTGCTGATCAGGACCCTTGTGCATGTAAGTCTGGACTTCGATTAGATTGTGTTCAGAATTAGTTGTTTTTGAAATTTTGTTTCTTACCAGGTCCTCATTATTTGTGAAAATAAAGTCAAGTGTGTTCTCCAGTCTTGTTGGCTAGACTGTCTGTTGACTTAGAATGTGTTTATTGAAGAAATTCAGCAGCTCCTGTGTGTGTGACTTTTCATCTGACCTGCCTCCAGGGATTATTTCTGCTACAACATTATTTGCTACATTCTTAAATTTTGTATGTCTTAGATAAAAGTCACCAAGCAGCAAGATGTTTGGGGATGTTGGTGGCAGGTTTTCCAAACAATAGTCAATTTTCGACAGCTGTTCCTTAAACTGCTGGGAAGTTGTCTAGGAGAGAGTCTGGGAGTATCTGGGAGTGTCTAGGAGTGTCTGGGAATGTCTGTGAGTGTTTGGGATTGTGTCTAGGAGTGTGTGTGGGAGTGTCTTGGAGTGTCCCAGGAGTGTTTTGGAGTGTGTCTGAGAGTGTGTACGAGTGTCCAGGAGTGTCTGGGAGTGTTTCTGGAAGTGTGTCTGAGAGTGTAAGGAAGTGTTTCTGGGAGTGTGTCTGTGAGTCTGTGTGGGAGTGTGTGTGGGAGTATGTCTGGGAGTGTATCTTGGAGTGTGTCTGGAAGTGTGTCTGGGAGTGTCTGGGAGAGTGGCTGGGAGTGTGTCTCAGAGTGTCTGGGAGTGTGTCTCAGAGTGTCTCAGAGTGTCTCTGAGTGTCTCAGAGTGTCTCAGAGTGTGATTGGAAGTGTGTCTGGGAGTGTCTGGAAGTTTTTTCTGGGAGTGTGTGTGTGTGTGGGAGTGTATGAGTGTGTCTGGGAGTGTTTGGGAGTGTGTTTGTGAGTGTCTGGAAGTGTGTCTGGAAGTATGGGAGTTTCTGGAAGTGTTTCTGGGAGTGTGTGTATGTGTGTGTGTGGGAGTGTACTCACCTGGTTGTACTCACCTAGTTGTGGTTGCAGGGGTCGAGTCACAGCTCCTGGCCCCGCCTCTTCAACTGGCCGCTACTCACTCTTCCTGCTCCGTGAGTTTTATCATACCTCTTCTTAAAGCTATGTGTGGATCCTGCCTCCACTACATCAATACCCAGGCTATTACATGTCCTGAAATCTCTGTGACTGAAGAAATACTTTCTAACATCCCTGTGGTTCATCTGATTCTTCAACTTCCAACTGTAACGTGTGTGGGAGTGTGTGTAAGAGTGTGTCTTGGAGTGTGTCTGAGAGTTTCTGGAAGTGTGTCTGGGAATGTAACTGGGAGTGTGTCTAGAAGAGTCTGGGAGTGTATCTGGAAGTGTCTGGAAGTGTTTCGGAGAGTGTGTCTGAAAGTGTGAATGGGAGTGTCTGGGAGTGTGTCTGGAAGTGTTTCGGGGAGTGTGTCTGGGAGTGTGTCTGGGAGTGTGTCTGGAAGTGTTTCGGGGAGTGTGTCTGGGAGTGTGTCTGGAAGTGTGTCTAGTATCTGGAAGTGTGTCTGGGAGTGTTGGGGAGTGTGTCTGGGAGTGTGTCTGGGAGTGTGTCTGGGAGTGTCTGGGAGTGTCTGGGAGTGTGTCTGGAAGTATGTCTGGAAGCATCTGGGAATGTGCCTGGGAGTGTGCCTGGGAGTGTGTCTGGGAGTGTGTCTGGGAGTGTGCATGGTAGTGTCTGGGAGTGTCTGGGAGTGTGTCTGGGGGTGTGTCTGGGAGTGTCTCTGGGAGTGTCTATGAGTGTCTGGGAATGTGTCTGGGGGTGTGTCTGGGAGTGTCTCTGGGAGTGTCTATGAGTGTCTGGGAGTGTGTCTGGGAGTGTCTGGGAGTGTGTCTGAGAGTGTTTGGGAGTGTCTGGGAGTGTCTGGGAGTGTGTCTGGGAAGGTGTCTGGGAGTGTGTCTGTGAGTGTGTCTGGGATTGTCTCTAGGAGCGTCTATGAGTGCTTGGGAGTGTGTCTGGGAGTGTGTCTATGAATGTCTGGGAGTGTGTCTGGGAGTATTTGGGAGTGTCTGGGAGTGTGTCTGGGAGTGTCTGGGAGTGTGTCTGGGAGTGTCTGGGAGTGTGTCTGGGAGTGTCTGGGAGTGTGTCTGGGAGTGTCTGGGAGTGTGTCTGGAAGTGTCTATGAGTGTTTGGGAGTGTGTGTTTGAGTGTGTCTATGCATGTCTGGGAGTGTCTGTGTTGTGGCTGGGAGTGTGTCTTGGAGTGTTTGGGAGTGTCTGGGAGTGTGTCTATGAATGTCTGGAAGTGTGTCTGAGAGTGTTTGGGAGTGTCTGGGAGTGTGTCTATGAGTGTCTGGAAGTGTGTCTGAGAGTGTGTCTGGGAGTGTCTGGGAGTGTGCCTATGAGTATCTGGGAGTGTGTGCGGGAGCGTATCTATGAATGTCTGGGAGTGTCTGGGAGTGTTGCTGGGAGTGTCTGGGAGTGTCTGGGAGTGTGGCTGGGAGTGTCTGGGAGTGTGGCTGGGAGAGTCTGGGAGTGTCTGGGAGTGTCTGGGAGTGTGGCTGGGAGTGTCTTGGAGTGTCTGGGAGTGTCTGGGAGTGTCTGGGAGTGTCGGGGAGTGTCTTGGATTCTTGCTTGGAGTGCCTGGGAGTGTCGGGGAGTGTCTTGGATTCTTGCTTGGAGTGCCTGGGAGTGTGGCTGGGAGTGTCTGGGAGTGTCTGGGAGTGTGGCTGGGAGTGTGGCTGGGAGTGTGGCTAGGAGTGTCTGGGAGTGTGGCTTGGAGTGTGGCTAGGAGTGTCTTGGAGTGTGGCCGGGAGTGTGGCTGGGAGTGTCTGGGAGTGTGTCTGGGAGTGTGTCTCAGAGTGTCTCAGAGTGTCTCAGAGTGTCTCAGAGTGTCTCAGAGTGTCTTTGAGTGTGATTGGAAGTGTGTCTGGGAGTGTCTGGAAGTTTTTTTTCTGGGAGTGTGTGTGTGGGAGTGTATGAGTGTGTCTGGGAGTGTTTGGGAGTGTGTCTGGGAGTGTCTGGAAGTGTTTCTGGGAGTGTGTCTGTGAGTCTGTGTGGGAGTGTGTGTGGGAGTATGTCTGGGAGTGTATCTTGGAGTGTGTCTGGAAGTGTGTCTGGGAGTGTCTGGGAGAGTGGCTGGGAGTGTGTCTCAGAGTGTCTGGGAGTGTGTCTCAGAGTGTCTCAGAGTGTCTCTGAGTGTCTCAGAGTGTCTCAGAGTGTGATTGGAAGTGTGTCTGGGAGTGTCTGGAAGTTTTTTCTGGGAGTGTGTGTGTGTGTGGGAGTGTATGAGTGTGTCTGGGAGTGTTTGGGAGTGTGTTTGTGAGTGTCTGGAAGTGTGTCTGGAAGTATGGGAGTTTCTGGAGGTGTTTCTGGGAGTGTGTCTGTGTGTGTGGGAGTGTACTCACCTAGTTGTACTCACCTAGTTGTGGTTGCAGGGGTCGAATCACAGCTCCTGGCCCCGCCTCTTCAACTGGCCGCTACTCCCTCTTCCTGCTCCGTGAGCTTTATCATACCTCTTCTTAAAGCTATGTGTGGATCCTGCCTCCACTACATCACTACCCAGGCTATTACATGTCCTGAAAACTCTGTGACTGAAGAAATACTTTCTAACATCCCTGTGGTTCATCTGAGTCTTCAACTTCCAACTGTAACGTGTGTGGGAGTGTGTGTAAGAGTGTGTCTTGGAGTGTGTCTGGGAGTTTCTGGAAGTGTGTCTGGGAATGTAACTGGGAGTGTGTCTAGAAGAGTCTGGGAGTGTATCTGGAAGTGTCTGGAAGTGTTTCGGGGAGTGTGTCTGAAAGTGTGAATGGGAGTGTCTGGGAGTGTGTCTGGAAGTGTTTCGGGGAGTGTGCCTGGGAGTGTGTCTTTGAGTGTCTGAGAGTGTCTGGGAGTGTGTCTGGAAGTGTCTGGAAGCGTCTGGGAATGTGCCTGGGAGTGTGCCTGGGAGTGTGTCTGGGAGTGTGCCTGGTAGAGTGCCTGGTAGTGTCTGGGAGTGTCTGGGAGTGTGTCTGGGAGTGTCTGGGAATGTGTCTGGGGGTGTGTCTGGGAGTGTCTCTGGGAGTGTCTATGAGTGTCTGGGAGTGCGTCTGGGAGTGTCTGGGAGTGTGTCTGAGAGTGTTTGGGAGTGTCTGGGAGTGTCTGGGAGTGTGTCTGGGAATGTGTCTGGGAAGGTGTCTGGGAGTGTGTCTGTGAGTGTGTCTAGGAGTGTCTGGGAATGTGTCTGGGGGTGTGTCTGGGATTGTTTCTGGGAGCGTCTATGAGTGCTTGGGAGTGTGTCTGGGAGTGTGTCTGGGAGTGTCTGGGAGGGTGTCTGGGAGCATTTGGGAGTGTCTGGGAGTGTGTATTTGAGTGTGTCTATGCATGTCTGGGAGTGTCTGGGAGTGTGGCTGGGAGTGTGTCTGGGAGTGTTTGGGAGTGTCTGGGAGTGTGTCTATGAATGACTGGGAGTGTGTCTGGGAGTGTTTGGGAGGGTCTGGGAGTGTGTCTGGGAGTGTGTCTGGGAGTGTCTGGGAGTGTGTCTGGGAGTGTCTGGGAGTGTGTCTGGGAGTGTGTCTATGAGTGTGGGAGCGTATCTATGAATGTCTGGGAGTGTCTGGGAGTGTCTGGGAGTGTCTGGGAGTGTCTAGGAGTGTCTGGGAGTGTGGCTGGGAGTGTCTGGGAGTGTCTAGGATTGTTGCTGGGAGTGCCTGGGAGTGTCTGGGAGTGTGGCTGGGAGTGTCTGGGAGTGTGGCTGGGAGTGTGGCTGGGAGTGTGGCTGGGAGTGTCTGGGAGTGTGGCTTGGAGTGTGGCTGGGAGTGTCTTGGAGTGTGGCTGGGAGTGTGGCTGGGAGTGTAGCTGGGAGTGTCCTGGAATGTGGCTGGGAGTGTGGCTGGGAGTGGGGCTGGGAGTGTCTGGGAGTGTGGCTGGGAGTGTGGCTGAGAGTATCTGGGTGTGTGGCTGGGAGTGTCTGGGAGTGGCTGGGAGTGTGGCTGGGAGTGTCTGGGAGTGTGGCTGGGAGTGTGACTGGGAGTGTAGCTGGGAGTGTCCTGGAGTGTGGCTGGGAGTGTCTGGGAGTGTTGCTGGGAGTGTGACTGGGAGTGTCTGGGAGTGTGGCTGGGAGTGTGGCTGGGAGTGTCTGGGAGTGTCTGGGAGTGTCTGGGAGTGTCTGGGAGTGTGGCTGGGAGTGTCTGGGAGTGTGGGTGCGGTGTCTGGAGAGAAGCTCCACGTGTGAGAGACCGTTCAATATAGACTCCCCTCCCTCCCTCCCTCCCTCCCTCCCTCCCTCCCTCCCTCCCTCCCTCCCTCCCTCCCTCCCTCCCTCCCTCCCTCCCTCCCTCCCTCCCTCCCTCCCTCCCTCCCTCCCTCCCTCCCTCCCTCCCTCCCTCCTCATCACTATCCCACCCTCCCCATCCCCATCTTTCCCTCCTTCCTCCTCCCCATCCATTACCCCCCTTCCCTCCGTCTCTCCATCCCTTCCTTCCCTCCCCGTCCCTTTTTCCCCCTCCCTCCCATTTCCCATTCCTTCAACCCCCCATTCATCCCCCTCCCTACCTTTTCTCTCCTTCTTCCCTTACCTCTCCCCTCCTCTCCTGACAACCTTCTCCCAATAACCCCTCCCCGGTGCTTTATCTCCCCTTTCCTCATATCCCTTCCCCCCTGCTACCATCTTTCGTCTTTCACACTCCCCTCTACTAGGCCCCCTGTCCCCCTACCCTCCCCTCTATGCTCCTTCCCTTCCCACGACCCGTCCCTCCATCCCCTCCCTTTTCCTTCTGGCTCACCCAGCTCCCTTTCCCCTCCCTTGTCTTGGATTGTTTATCTCTTATTTCCCTTCCCCTTCCACCTTACTGGACCCCTGCCTCCCCTTCCACCTTACTGGACCCCTACCTCCCCTTCCACCTTGCTGGGCCCCTGCCTCCCCTTCCATCTTACTGGACCCCTGCCTTCCCTTCCACCTTACTGGACCCCTGCCTCCCCTTCCACCTTACTGGACCCCTACCTCCCCTTCCACCTTGCTGGGCCCCTGCCTCCCCTTCCACCTTACTGGACCCCTGCCTTCCCTTCCACCTTACTGGACCCCTGTCTCCCCTTCCACCTTACTGGGCCCCTGCCTCCCCTTCCACATTACTGGACCTCTGCCTCCCCTTCCACTTTATTTGACCCCTGCCTCCCCTTCCACTTTACTGAACACCTGCCTCCCCTTCCACTTTACTGGACCCCTGCCTCCCCTTCCACTTTACTGGTCCCCTGCCTCCCCTACCACTTTACTTGAGCCCTGCCTCCCCTTCCACCTTACTGGACCCCTGCCTCACCTTCCACCTTACTGGACCCCTGCCTCCCCTTCCACCTTACTGGACCCCTGCCTCCCCTTCCACCTTACTGGACCCCTGCCTCCCTTTCCACCTTACTGGACCCCTACCTCCCCTTCCACCTTACTGAACCCCTGCGTTCCCTACCACCTTACTGAACCCCTGTGTTCCCAACCACCTTACTGGACCCCTGCCTCCCCTTCCACCTTGCTGGACCCTTGCATCCCCTCCCACATTACTGGACCCATGCCTCCCCTTCTACATTACTGGACCCCTTCCTCCCCTTCCACCTTACTGGACCCCTACATCCCCTCCCACCTTACTGGACCCCTGCCTCCCCTTCCACCTTACTGGACCCCTACCTCCCTTTCCACCTTACTGAACCCCTGCGTTCCCTACCACCTTACTGAACTCCTGTGTTCCCAACCACCTTACTGGACCCCTGCCTCCCCTTCCACCTTACTGAACCCCTGCGTTCCCTTCCACCTTACTGAACCCCTGTGTTCCCTACCACCTTACTGAACCCCTGTGTTCCCTACCACCTTACTGAACCCCTGTGTTCCCTACCACCTTACTGTACCCCTGTGTTCCCTACCACCTTACTGAACCCCTGTGTTCCCTTCCACCTTACTGAACCCCTGTGTTCCCTACCACCTTACTGAACCCCTGTGTTCCCTTCCACCTTACTGAACCCCTGTGTTCCCTACCACCTTACTGTACCCCTGTGTTCCCTACCACCTTACTGATAGGGTTGGGTTTTGAAATGCGCTGAGGTAGGATAGCACCTCTTAGTCTGTAAAACTAATTTGTGTAAAAAATAAAATATAGGGCCAGCATTGCTTTAGACATGTCCGAAGGTCGCCGCCCCTCGGCCCGGTCTCATCCCAGGCCTTCTGATTGCTGACCTGTTCGATCAAGCTGTTTGTGCCCACTGCCCACAGTCCAGTGTATACACCACAACCCGGGTGATCACAAACCATTTTTTAAAGGAATCTGTCGTGTTTCGTCTTGAAGACCGCTAGGGATTTGTTGGTGATTTCTCTTATGCATGAAGAGAGGGTGTTGAAGAGTCGTGGTTCTTTTACACTTACTGAGTTCTCCAAGGGTATTCATCGTTCCCCAGCTTTTCATTGGAGGTATCCTGCACCGTCTAACAAGCCTCTTGTGATCGTATATAGTAATTCCGGTGTTCAGGATTGGGACCAATCCTTGCAATATCATCCAGGGGTAGATTATGATGCATCTTTCTCGTCTACGTTCTAAGGAAAAAGAACTTCAAGCATTCCAAGTAATTTAGGTGCATGACTGAGTTTATACGAGCTGTGAAGGTTCTCTGTACGTTTTCCCGCTGAGCAAATCTTGCCTTCCTTGCAAGAGGCCGTTAGCACACAGCAGTATTCCAGCCTAGAGAGAGAACGAATGACCTGAAGACTATCATCACTGGTTTCCCATCTCTTGTTTTGAAAGTTCTAGTTATCCAACCTATCAATTTTCTTTGCAGCTGCGATGATAAAATTGTTGTGCTCCTTAAAAGTGAGATCTTCTGACATTATCACTCCCAGGTCTCTCATATCTGACTTACGTTCTATTTAGTGTTCTTAATATTTCTTGTTGGTCGATCTTGTTTTTATTTCCTCCATTCTTCCGTAACATATTCAATGTGGACAAATTTCAGTTACTATCATATTGTTGTCAGTAGCCCACTGGACGACTTTGTCAGTGGTCCAAGTCGGACCGAAACGTCGTCGTAAGCTTCTCTCTTTTATGTGCGGGTTATTTGTGTATTGTTCCAGTCACGGTATTGTGCCTTTTTGTTATTTATTTTTAGTCTTGGAGGGTCTCTCTATCTTCTGTTTCTTTCACTCAAAAACACATTCTAGTACTGTCTGCAATGAATGATAGTGTCACTGTCTATGTCAGTTATCTGAATGAGAAAGTGGGGTGAGTACCGTGCTTTGTGGGTCAACTTTTTAATGTTGCAGCCCCTATCTCTTAGGAGGTTAAACACTCAACAGCCATCTTCCCACTTTCCCAGTTATACTTGTTGCACGCATTTTTTGCGCAGTTACCCAATGTCGCACTTATCAAAGGCTTTTCCAAACTTAGCACATACCACATCTGAATTTTGCTTTTCTTCTAGTGAATCCAAGACCATGTTATAACAGTCCAACAACTGCAAAAGGCAGGAGCGAGATGTTCTGAACTCATACTGATCCAAAATGTGCAATTGCTGCGATTCCAAGTGAGTGGCACTCATCCTTCAAATATCTTGATAAAGTGGAATGTTAGTTTTTGCCACTGCATTGATATTACTCCACTCCACCTTTGTGGAGTGGAGTAACATCAATGGCTTCAAAGTCAAGTGGGGTTCGAGTTACATCAGACATTAAGGCGATGTATGTAACATTTTGCGTATCATGAATAACTTATTTTCATCATCAATCTTTAGGTTGATTAATGGTTCAGTAAAGACTCATACTGGACTTAAATATTTCACTCATTTCTTTGTTACTGTCAGTATATGTCCCATCTCCTTTTATAAAAAACCATATACTAGATGTTGGATGTTACATATAAGAAATATTTTGCATTCCTCTATATTTCACTTATGACTTTTGGCTTCTGCAGTGTCTCCTGGATGTTGTATATATATTCAGTTCTCTAGTGTCACTTTTCGTTCTTCAGAGAATCTGGTGTCTTAGAGAAGTTGTTATTCGTTGAATTCCCAAATTTCCGCTTCTCCTCCTCCTCCTTCATGTATCTGGAGAACATACTTCTAATGCCACTGACCTCAATCTCTCAGAACACTAGTTTAGATCGTCATTTATATTGTCTTTCCAGCATATTTCGGTAAGCTTATGATTAATTAGCTTCTAGATGTTGTTGCTAAAGTTACATTTGTAGAACATACCCTTAGGATTGAGTGTATTGTGGCTCTGTTGTTTTCATCATACTCTTGAGAACAGAATACAGATTCTCTATCTCTTTCTCAATATATCTCTCTGACAATGATGCATTCATTACCATTCCAGAAAGCTTGGTTTCTGTGTTAGCTATAATATACTGATGCTCCTCTGCTACTCTGTCTTTTAGTTAACCACTTTTGTTTGTGATAGCATCTGCATTTGTATACCACACTCTGATTCTGTTATCCTTCACTATATCCTGGCTTCTGGAGAGAGCTCGAGTGGGAGAGGGGATTAGTGAAAGCAGCATCAGGATAGGGATAGAAAATGTTATCACTAGAACTATCATGAAGAGGAAGAAGAGGAAATGAGGGAAAAGGAAGTGAGAGTGAAAGTAGGTCTATGAACAGGAGGTTGCCGGTTTCTACACCTGGTTGCTGATTGGTGGTTCTTGATTTACTGAGTGTCCAGGTTCTTACATCTCCATCACTGCTTCTCTGATTGAGTATCCTTATACTTTCTTCTCCTCCTACCTCTGCTTTGCAACTCTTCCTCTACTTGCATGTTTAATCTTTGTGTACAAACATTCCAGTGAACCTTTCCCACATCCTAAGGTTTGGCTTCCTGTTTAATACCTGATCTTTCAATGATTCAGATAAGGATCACTTTCACTGGTTGACTTCGTCCTCGTTTGAATAATTCAACTCTGAAAACAAAGTCATCTCATTTTGTGGCTCTGAACCTTTAATTCTTAACAAATCTTTCACCTTTTGTCCCCCTCTCCTTTTTTATAATAATAATAATAATAATAATAATAATAATAATAATAATAATAATAATAATAATAATAATAATAATAATAATAATAATCTTTATTTCTACAAGTACATGAACAAGGTATACAGGTGTAGCTAACATCAATGACATACTTCTATATAGAAAGCCGCTTGTTATGCAGAGCATTTCGGGCAAATAAGGCCAGTTTTCTCTCTCAGGATGCGACCCACACCAGTCGACTAACACCCAGGTACCCATTTTACTGATAAGTGAACACGGACAGCAGGTGTCATAAGGAAACGTCCTAATGTTTCTACCCGTAACGGGGATTGACCCCCGGACCTCAGTGTGTGAGCTGAGTGCACTAGCTCTGCCAGCCAGGGAGACATATAGGTGAGCATGAATAGGAGGAGCATCTGTGTCCCGCTCAGCAGACGAAGGAATGACCCACATGGGTTTAGCGTTTAACATGAATTAAATAATCTGTTAGCCCAAAAATTATCAAAGAATTCTGTGTTCGTGCCAGTTCACTTATAACAGTCTCCTTCACTTGTGTTATTTATGATACTGTCTCATAGTGTTTGATTATGTCTGAGAGGTTCCAACCCCTTCCTGTTCCCAGTGATTAACTTCCCTTACCCAGCACTCATCTTACCCAGCACTCATCTTACCCAGCACTCATCTTAGCCAGCACTCATCTTACCCAGCACTCATCTTAGCCAGCACTCATCTTACCCAGCACTCACCTTACCCAGCACTCACCTTACCCAGCACTCATCTTAGCCAGCAGTCATCTTACCCAGCACTCATCTTACCCAGCACTCATCTTACCCAGCACTCATCTTACCCAGCACTCACCTTACCCAGCACTCATCTTACCCAGCACTCATCTTACCCAGCACTCATCTTAGCCAGCACTCATCTTACCCAGCACTCACCTTACCCAGCACTCATCTTACCCAGCACTCATCTTACCCAGCACTCATCTTACCCAGCACTCATCTTACCCAGCACTCATCTTATCCAGCACTCATCTTATCCAGCTCTCATCTTAGCCAACAGTCATCTTAGCCAGGACTAATCTTACCCAGCACTCATCTTCGCCAGCACTCATCTTAGCCAGCACTCATCTTACCCAGCACTCATCTTACGCAGTACTCATCTTACCCAGCACTCATCTTACCGAGCACTCATCTTAACCAGCATTCATCTTAGCCAGTACTCATCTTAGCCAGCACTCATCTTACCCAGCACTCATCTTACACAGCACTCATCTTACCCAGAACTCATCTTACCCAGCACTCATCTTACCCAGCACTCATCTTAGCCAGTACTCACCTTACCCAGCACTCATCTTACCCAGCACTCATCTTAGCCTGCACTCATCTTACCCAGCACACATCTTACGCAGCACTCATCTTACCCAGCAATCATCTTAGCCAGTACTCATCTTACCCAGCACTCATCTTATCCAGCACTCATCTTACCCAGCACTCATCTTACACAGAACTCATCTTACCCAGTACTCATCTTACCCAGCACTCATCTTACCCAGCACTCATCTTACCCAGAACTCATCTTACCCAGCATTCATCTTACCCAGAACTCATCTTACCCAGCACTCATCTTAGCCAGCACTCATCTTACCCAGCACTCATCTTACCAAGCACTCATCTTACCCAGCACTCATCTTAGCCAGTACTAATCTTAGCCAGCACTCATCTTAGCCAGTACTCACCTTACCCAGCACTCATCTTACCCAGCACTCATCTTAGCCAGAACTCATTTTACCCAGCACTCATCTTACCCAGCACTCATCTTACCCAGCACTCATCTTAGCCAGCACTCACCTTACCCAGAACTCATCTTACCCAGCACTCATCTTGCCAAGAACTCATCTTACCCAGCACTCATCTTACCCAGCACTCATCTTAGCCAGAACTCATCTTACCCAGCACTCATCTTACGCAGCACTCATCTTACCCAGCACTCATCTTACCCAGTACTCATCTTACCCAGCACTCATCTTACGCAGCACACATCTTACCCAACACTCATCTTACCCAGCACTCATCTTACACAGCACTCATCTTACGCAGCACTCATCTTACCCAGCACTCATCTTAGGCAATACTCATCTTCGCCAGCACACATCTTACCCAGCACTCATCTTACCCAGCACTCATCTTACCCAGAACTCATCTTACCCAGCACTCATCTTACCCAGCACTCATCTTACCCAGCACTCATCTTACCCAGCACTCATCTTAGCCAGCACTCATCTTACCCAGAACTTATCTTACCCAGCACTCATCTTAGCCAGCACTCATCTTAGCCAGCACTCATCTTACCTAGCACTCATTTCACGCAGCATTCATCTTACCCAGCACTCATCTTACCCAGCACTCATCTTACCCAGCACTAATCTTAGCCAGTACTCATCTTAGCCAGCACTCATCTTAGCCAGTACTCACCTTACCCAGCACTCATCTTACCCAGCACTCATCTTGGCAAGGACTCATTTTACCCTGCACTCATCTTACCCAGCACTCATCTTGGCTAGCACTCATCTTAGCTAGCACTCATCTTACCCAGAACTCATCTTACCCAGCACTCATCTTACCCAGAACTCATCTTACCCAGCACTCATCTTACCCAGCACTCATCTTACCCATCCCTCATCTAAGCCAGCACTCATCTTACCCAGCACTCAACTTACGCAGCACTCATCTTACCCAGCACTCATCTTACCCAGCACTCATCTTACCCAGAACTCATCTTACCCAGCACTCATCTTCGCCAGCACTCATCTTCACCAGCACTCATCTTAGCCAGCACTCATCTTACCCAGCACTCATCTTACCCAGCACTCATCTTAGCCAATACTCATCTTACCCAGCACTCATCTTAGCCAGTACTCATCTTACCCAGCACTCTCCTTAGCCAGTACTCACCTTACCCAGCACTCATCTTACCCAGTACTCATCTTACACAGCACTCATCTTACCCAGCACTCATCTTACCCAGCACTCATCTTACCCAGCACTCATCTTAGCCAGCACTCATCTTACCCAGCACTCATCTTACGCAGCACTCATTTTACCCAGCACTCATCTATGCCAGCACTTATCTTACACAGCACTCATCTTACCCAGCACTCATCTTAGCTAGCAATCATCTTACCCAGCACTCATCTTAGCCAGCACTCATCTTACCCAGCACTCATCTTACCCAGCACTCATCTTACCCAGCACTCATTTTACCCAGCACTCATCTTACGCAGCACTCATATTACCCAGCACTCATCTTAGCCAGCACTCATCTTACCCAGCATTCATCTGAACTAGCACTCATCTTACCCAGCACTCATCTTACGCAGCACTCATCTTACCCAGCACTCATCTTACTCAGCACTCATCTTACGCAGCACTAATCTTACCCAGCACTCATCTTGCCCAGCACTCATCTTACCCAACACTCATCTTACTCAGCACTCATCTTACCCAGCACTCATCTTACGCAGCACTAATCTTACCCAGCACTCATCTTACGCAGCACTAATCTTACCCAGCACTCACCTTACCCAGCACTCATCTTACCCAGCACTCATCTTACCCAGCACTCATCTTACCCAGCACTCATCTTACCCAGCACTCATCTTACCCAGCTCATCACACGTTCTCTGCACCTCTCTCTCTCTCTCTCTCTCTCTCTCTCTCCCTCTCCTTCTCTTAAAGCTAGCTCCTCTCTCAATGCTTGGATCTTCTTTTCTGCCTCTTCCTAAATAATTTTTAATTTTCCCCTTCAGCTTCCTCTCTGCATTTTACATCGTAAACCTGCAATTAAGATGTCCAGTACCTTCCATCTTTCCTCTTACATGTTCTCAGCATTATGTACACTACATCCTATTTTCGTTATCCATCTTGTACTGTACCATTTCCATGAGGTCACCATACTTACCTCCCAGACTGGCACACAGTACTGATTGCTGGATAATGCAGTCATAAGTTATCATGTCGGAATTATCTTCCTTCAGTCTTGCCACTAGTCCTTCTCTCTCGACCAACTATGGCTGGAGCTCCATCTGTGGTTAGTGAAATGATGGATCTGAGATCAATATTTCTCGATTCTAACATGCTTTTCAAGAATCCATATACATCTTCTCCTCGTGTTCTTCCTTTATGGTCAGTCACACCCAGCAAGTCCTGGCAAAATTCTTTTTTCTCTGCATCATAATATCTCACCAGTACCATGAGTTGAGCATTATCGGTACTGTCTGTTGACTTATCTAATGCCAGTGAAATACAAGGTGCTTCTTTCAGTCCTAGATCAAGTTGCAACATAAGATCTTCTGCCAGTAGTTCTGTTCTCCTCGTTAATGCGGAATCAGATAATGGATTGTGATTTATTTTGTCTTTTATCTCTTCTTTTCTGTTTATCCTCAATGTTTCGGCAGTTTCCAGCATATATTTTTTAACAATTTCTGCAGCAGTGAAGGTTTCTTGTATTTTCCCAAGATCCAAGCTATTGTAAGTGAACATTCCACTGCTTTCTCCTGGGCTGTCGTGGTACTGACAACAACTACAGATGACCTCTCATACTGAGATTTTAGTTGATTTATTTTTTCTTTCTCTCTTCAGTTCCTGGTTGATACATCTTTTCAAATCCACTGTGTTTAGCTTCATAATGGCGCTTCATACTGCTGCTCTTCACTAAGGCAATTATTTCAATACATATGAGGTAAAATGGCTTAGAACTACTTGTGGGAAGAATGAAAGTATAACTTCTGTATCCATTCTTCCTTGAAGGAACCATTGTCATCATCATAGTTTCTTCTCTCTGAACATGTTATATCTGTCTCCTCTAAAAATATATGACTATTTGGTAAAACAAATCATTTGACATGGAAATATCTGGAGCATTAAAAAAAAAACTAGAAGTCATATTTAGACTGAAAAAATAGCATAACAAATATGAAAATATCAGTCAATTTACTTTAATAATGATAATCTTGGTGAAGCAGTTGTTCTCTGTATTATGAAATGTATTTATTACTTAAATTTATCTGTATTTATTAAAATAAAAATTTTTATATCCACTCCACATAAATTAGGAACAACCAGAATGAGGAAAATTTTTAACCAATTTGATTAAACATCGATGTGAAGAATTGATCACAAGACGATAATTCAATACTAAACGCCCCACCAACGTACTTATTCATAAAAGACGTGGGTTCAGCAAATTAAAATAAAACTTGGTAAAAAGAAAATGAGAAAACCCGAAATCATGCCTTTCACAAACGTAAATGCACACCCATTCCCGAAATTCAAAGTTGCGCCCGGGTGGCCAGACTTCCCAGTCCATAGTCTTCCAAACTCTCTTTCCAAAACACCAAAAAAGTCAACTTCATTGCACAAGTGATAATTACCAATATGAATTACCATTGATGGAAGAAAATATCACTATTTAGCTATGGTAGAATAATGTATGCTATTCAGTGTATGTATTCCATTCAGATAGAATAACGTATTAATCCCGCTCTTATGTATCGCCCGATCATGAACCTGGTAACACCTGTTATTTAATTAAGCTTGCTCCTGAAGCCCGCGGTCCAACTACAACACTCAGAAGGTCCGGATTCGGACCGCGAGGCCGCTAGTTGAGTAGCCCGGTTCCATACCTTGTATACCAGAGATATTGTTCTTGGTTGAGACCTCATCTAATTGTAAAAAGATGATTGAAACACTTGTGCAACGCTTGGGTATCTTTATTGTGGAAACCATTCATCTCTGTACCAGACTAAAGAACTCAGCAAGTGGCTTCCTTAATCCGGTACAGAGATGAATGGTGGAAGCTGAGAATGAGTAAATAAATGGTTCAAAGAACCATTCATTTACAATTCCTGTTCGACACAGCAACATCTTGGGATACTGGTACAGAGAAATTCTTCGCTATAGGCATCACCTATTTCCACCTGTGGCTTTTTCCACGGTGACGCCGCCTCCGACTGCTTCGCCTCATATGTCTGCAGTATGCTACACTCTCATCAACACTGGTGGACTGAACACATCGACTCAAGGCTGAGGGACTGATTATCTCAAACTCCATCTCATCTTCCACCATTCATCTCTGTATTGGACTGAGGAAGCCACTTGTTGGCGAACGTTTCCACAATAAATGTGGTTCTCTGAACCATATATCAACAATAAGAAAGTCTCTCATCAGTCGGAACAATTTATCTTTAATTCCACTTATATTTTGCAGTTTCCAAATTAGTCACTCATGGGAAGCTCTATCAAAAGCTTCATCTCAAAGTCTTAGTAGACATAATCTGCCCATTTCTTTCTTGCACAATTTCCGTAACTCTGTCGTAACTTAAAGTTGATGTACGTAAATGTACAGACCCAAAACCAAATTGTTTACCACTCAATATGTTATTTTTGTTTGTGTTGAATATACTTTACTCTAATGACTTTTTCCAATAATTTTACAACACTTGTCAAAGAATCCCGTCACGTTTTTTTTTTTAATATAGGCGCAATTTGTGCCATCCTCCATGTGTTTGCTAATTTAACTTCCTGTAATGAAATCCTAAAAATATGCATATTCTTTTAAGACCCAGGATTAGTGTGTGTGTGTGTACTCACCTAATTGTGGTTACAGGGGTCGATTCATAGCTCCCGGCCCCGTCTTTTCACTGGCCGCTATTAGGTCTATTCTCTCCCTGCTCCACGAGCCTTATCACACCTTTTCTTAAAGGTATGTATCGATTCTTCCTCCACTACCTACCTGGAGATAGGTAGTGGATAACTCTGTAACTGAAGAAATACTTCCCAGCATGCCTGTGAGTCATCTGGGTCTCCAATTTCCAACTGTGACCCCTTGTTGCTGTGTTGTCTCATCTCTGGAAAATCCCGTCTCTGTCCCCCTTGTCAATACCTCTCAGTATTTTACATGTCGTTATCGTGTGCCCCCTATCCCTCCTGTCTTCCAGTGTCGTCAGGTTGATTTCCCCTAACCTCTCCTCGTAGGACATGCCTCTTAGCTCCGGGACTAGTCTCGCTGCAAACCTTTGCACTTTCTCTAATTTCTTGACGTGTTGGCCCAGGTGTGGGTTCCAAACTGGTGCTGCATACTCTAATATGGGCCTGACGTACATGGCGTACAGTCTTGTGCGTGCGTGTGTGTGTATGTGTGTGTACTCACCCAATTGTACTCACCTAACTGTGCTTGCAGGGGTCGAGACTCAGCTCCTAGCTCCGCCTCTTCACTGATCGCTACTAGGTCCTCTCCCTCTCTGCTTCCTGAGCTTATCATACCTCTTCTTAAAACTATGTATGGTTCCTGCCTCCACTACATCACTTGCTAGGCTATTCCACTTCCTGACGACTCTATGACTGAAGAAATACTTCCTAACGTCCCTGCGACTCGTCTGAGTCTTCAGCTTCCAGTTGCGACCCCCTTGTTTCTGTGTCCCCTCTCTGGAACATCCTATCTCTGTCCACTTTGTCTATTTCCCGCAGTATCTTGTATGTCGCTATCATGTCTCCCCTGACCCTTCTGTCCTCCAGTGTCGTCAGTCCGATTTCCCTAAACCTTTCCTCGTACGACATTCCCCTGAGCTCTGGGACTAGCCTTGTTGCAAACCTTTGTACTTTCTCTAACTTCTTGACGTGCTTGACCAGGTGTGGGTTCCAGACTGGTGCTGCATACTCCAGTATGGGCCTAACATACACAGTGTACAGTGTCTTGAACGATTCCTTATTAAGGTATCGGAACGCTATTCTTAGGTTTGCCAGGCGCCCGTATGCTGCAGCAGTTATTTGGTTGATGTGTGCCTCCGGTGACGTGCTCGGTGTTATGGTCTTTCTCCCTGAGTGAGGTCTGTAGTCTTTGTCCACCTAGCCTATACTCTGTCTGCGGTCTTCTTTGCCCCTCCCCAATTTTCATGACTTTGCATTTGGCAGGGTTGAATCCGAGAAGCCAGTTTCTGGACCACATGTCCAGCCTGTCCAGGTCTCTTTGCAGTCCTGCCTCATCCTCATCCGATTTAATTCTTCTCATCAGCTTCACATCATCTGTGAATAGGGACACTTCAGAGTCTATTCCTTCCATCAAGTCGTTCGCATATATCATAAATAGCACTGGTCCTAGAACTGACCCCTGTGGGACCCCGCTCGCCACAGGCGCCCACTGTGATACCTCTTCACGTACCATGACTCGTTGTTGCCGCCCTGTCAGGTATTCCCTGATCCATTGCAGTGCCCTCCCTGTTATATGCGCCTGATCCTCCAGCTTCTGCACTAATCTCTTGTGAGGAACTGTGTCAAAGGCCTTCCTGCAGTCTAGGAAAACGCAATCAACCCACCCCTCTCTTTCGTGTGTGTGTGTACTCACCTAGTTGTACTCACCTAGTTGAGGTTGCGGGGGTCGAGTCCGAGCTCCTGGCCCCGTCTCTTCACTGATCGCTACTAGGTCACTCTCCCTGAACCGTGAGCTTTATCATACCTCTGCTTAAAGCTATGTATGGATCCTGCCTCCACTACATCGCTTCCCAAACTATTCCACTTACTGACTACTCTGTGACTGAAGAAACACTTCCTAACATCCCTGTGATTCATCTGTGTCTTCAACTTCCAACTGTGTCCCCTTGTTACTGTGTCCAATCTCTGGAACATCCTGTCTTTGTCCACCTTGTCAATTCCTCTCAGTATTTTGTATGTCGTTATCATGTCCCCCCTATCTCTCCTGTCCTCCAGTGTCGTCAGGTTGATTTCTCTTAACCTCTCCTCGTAGGACATACCTCTTAGCTCTGGGACTAGTCTTGTTGCAAACCTTTGCACTTTCTCTAGTTTCTTTACGTGCTTGGCTAGGTGTGGGTTCCAAACTGGTGCCGCATACTCCAATATGGGCCTAACGTACACGGTGTACAGGGTCCTGAACGATTCCTTATTAAGATGTCGGAATGCTGTTCTGAGGTTTGCTAGGCGCCCATATGCTGCAGCAGTTATTTGGTTGATGTGCGCTTCAGGAGATGTGCCTGGTGTTATACTCACCCCAAGATCTTTTTCCTTGAGTGAGGTTTGTAGTCTCTGGCCCCCTAGACTGTATTCCGTCTGCGGTCTTCTTTGCCCTTCCCCAATCTTCATGACTTTGCACTTGGTGGGATTGAACTCCAGGATCCAATTGCTGGACCAGGTCTGCAGCCTGTCCAGATCCCTTTGTAGTTCTGCCTGGTCTTCGATCGAGTGAATTCTTCTCATCAACTTCACGTCATCTGCAAACAGGGACACCTCAAAGTCTATTCCTTCCGTCATGTCGTTCACAAATACCAGAAACAGCACTGGTCCTAGGACTGACCCCTGTGGGACCCCGCTGGTCACAGGTGCCCACTCTGACACCTCGCCACGTACCATGACTCGCTGCTGTCTTCCTGACAAGTATTCCCTGATCCATTGTAGTGCCTTCCCTGTTATCCCTGCTTGGTCCTCCAGTTTTTTTTTTTTTTTTTTTTTTTTTTTTTTTTTTTTTTTTTTTTGTTTTTTTTTTTTTTTTTTTTTTTTGTGTGTGTGTGTGTGTGTGTGTGTGTGTGTGTGTGTGTGTGTGTGTGTATGTGTGTGAGTGTGTGTGTGTGTACGTACGTTCAAACTCACGTACTCATGTGCATTTCACTGTACCCTGAGTGGTGGCTACAGGAGCCGCCGATCTCGGGGCAGATATGCGTGAGTGCCTGCATGTCTGCTTGCGTGTCAGTGACTGTGTGCGTGTCCTGATGCACCATTGCGTGGGGATGCATGCGTATTTCCCATTCGCCATTACCGGCGTGGTTCCAAGAATCAATCAGTCACGTCTTGTGTGCAGCCACAACACCCACCCTTGTCACCAGCATTAAAACTGTAATCCCCCAAACGTGACAAGGGAAACTAATTAGTGTTGAACGATGATAAGGCAACGTTCACTTTAATCACGAGTGGGTCAGTGTTCTTAAGTTCTGCTTTCGCATCATGGTAGTCCATTTTTTTTAAATGTCATCTTTTTTTTATTACGTATCGTCTCGTTGAATACAAGGCTGCGTCCACATGGCCACCCATCCAATCAGAAGGCATAGTCAACATTGCTTTACGAGACTAATCATGCAAGCTATCGTTGAGAAGAATAATGTGGTCTCTCAGTTATTAACCGGCCGTAGCCACGAATAATTTACTGATCAATTGTCAAATAATCTATGAAGGTTATTAAATTATCGACTAATCAAAGAACAGATTGATTCACTGGCATATAATCGTTAACTCATCAAAGAAGAATGAACAATTGTCATAATCGCCAACCAGAGAGAAGAGAATTTATCCTCGTTACCTTTCCTTCCCGTCTCTAAGTGGCCGAGTGAAAGTAGGGAGGAACGAGTCACTGGTTCACAAGAATCCACCAAGTGATCGTAGGAAGGAACGAGTCACTGGTTCACAAGAATCCACCAAGTGATAGTAGGGAGGAACGAGTCACTGGTTAACAAGTATCCACCAAGTGATCGTAGGGACGAACGGGTCACTGGTTCACAAGTATCCACCAAGTGATCGTACGAAGGAACGAGTCACTGCTTCACAAGTATCCACCAAGTGATCGTAGGGAGGAACGAGTCACTGGTTCATAAGTATCCACCAAGTGATCGTAGGGAGGAATGAGTCACTGGTTCATAAGTATCCACCAAGTGATCATAAGGAGGAACGAGTCACTGGTTCACAAGTATCCACCAAGTGATCGTAGGGAGGAACGAGTCACTGGTTCACAAGTATCCACCAAGTGATCGTAGGGAGGAACGAGTCACTGGTTCACAAGTATCCACCAAGTGATCGTAGGGAGGAACGAGTCACTGGTTCACAAGTATCCACCAAGTGATCATAAAGAGGAACGAGTCACTGGTTCACAAGTATCCATTAAGTGACCATAGGGAGGAACAAGTCACTGGTTCACAAGTATCCACAAATCGATCGTAGGGAGGAACGAGTCACTGGTTCACAAGTATCCATTAACTGATCGTAGGAAGGAACAAGTCAGTGGTTCACAAGTATCCACCAAGCGATCGTAGGGAGGAACGAGTCACTGGGTCACAAGTACCCATCAACTGATCGTAGGGAGGAACGAGTCACTGGTTCATAAGTATCCATCAAGTGATCATAGGGAGGAACGAGTCACTGGTTCACAAGTACCCATCAAGTGATCGTAGGGAGGAACGAGTCACTGGTTCATAAGTATCCATCAAGTGATCATAGGGAGGAACGAGTCACTGGTTCACAAGTACCCATCAAGTGATCGTAGGGAGGAACGAGTCACTGGTTCACAAGTATCCATCAAGTGATCGTAGGGAGGAACGAGTCACTGGTTCACAAGTACCCATCAACTGATCGTAGGGAGGAACGAGTCACTGGTTCACAAGTATCCATCAAGTGATCATAGGGAGGAACGAGTCACTGGTTCATAAGTATCCATCAAGTGATCATAGGGAGGAACGAGTCACTGGTTCACAAGTACCCATCAAGTGATCGTAGGGAGGAACGAGTCACTGGTTCACAAGTACCCATCAACTGATCGTAGTAAAGTTGGTAGAATTACCGACAATATGTAAAGTAAAAGGACACAAGTGCAACTAATGTGACATTTATTGTAGCAACGTTTCGCTCTCCAGGAGCTTTATCAAGCTTGATAAAGCTCCTGGAGAGCGAAACGTTGCTACAATAAATGTCACATTAGTTGCACTTGTGTCCTTTTACTTTACAAACTGATCGTAGGGAGGAACGAGTCACTGGTTCACAAGTATCCATCAAGTGATCATAGGGAGGAACGAGTCACTGGTTCACAAGTATCCATCAAGTGATCGAAGGGAGGAACGAGTCACTGGTTCATAAGTATCCATCAAGTGATCATAGGGAGGAACGAGTCACTGGTTCACAAGTATCCATCAAGTGATCATAGGGAGGAACGAGTCACTGGTTCACAAGTATCCATCAAGTGATCGAAGGGAGGAACGAGTCACTGGTTCATAAGTATCCATCAAGTGATCATAGGGAGGAACGAGTCACTTATTCACAAGTATCCATCAAGTGATCGTAGGAAGGAGTGAGTCACTGGTTCATAAGTATCCATCAAGTGATCGTAGGGAGGAACGAGTCACTGGTTCATAAGTATCCATCAAGTGATCATAGGGAAGAACGAGTCACTGGTTCACAAGCATTCATAAAGTCTTCATATGGAGGAACGAGTCACTGGTTCATGAGGATCCATCAAGTGATCGTAGGGAGGAACGAGTCACTGGTTCACAAGTATCCACCAAGTGATCTTAGGGAGGAACGAGTCACTGGTTCACGAGCATCCATCAAGTGATCATAGGGAGGAACGAGTCACTGGTTCATAAGTATCCATCAAGTGATCGTAGGAAGGAACGAGTCACTGGTTCACAAGCATCCATCAAGTGATCATAGGGAGGAACGAGTCACTGGTTCATAAGTATCCACCAAGTGATCATAGGGAGGAACGAGTCAGTGGTTCATAAGTATCCATCAAGTGATCATAGGGAGGAACGAGTCACTGGTTCACAAGTATCCATCAAGTGATCGTAGGAAGGAGCGAGTCACTGGTTCACAAGTATCCATCAAGTGATCATAGGGAGGAACGAGTCAGTGGTTCATAAGTATCCATCAAGTGATCATAGGGAGGAACGAGTCAGTGGTTCATAAGTATCCATCAAGTGATCATAGGGAGGAACGAGTCACTGGTTCACAAGTATCCACCAAGTGATCGTAGGGATTAACGAGTCACTGTTTCACAAGTATCCACAAATTGATCGTAGGGAGGAACGAGTCACTGTTTCACAAGTATCCACCAAGTGATCGTAGGGAGGAACAGGTCACTGGTTCACAATCATCCATCAAGTGATCGTAGGGAGGAACGAGTCACTGGTTCACAAGTATCTACCAAGTGATCGTAGGGAGGAACGAGTCACTGGTTCACAAGTATCCATCAAGTGATCGTAGGGAGGAACGAGTCACTTGTTCACAAGTATCCACCAAGTGATCGTAGGGAGGAACGAGTCACTGGTTCACAAGTATCCACCAAGTAATCGTAGGGAGGAACGAGTCACTGGTTCACAAGTATCCACCAAGTGATCGTAGGGAGGAACGAGTCACTGGTTCACAAGTATCCACCAAGTGATCATAGGGAGTAACGAGTCACTGGTTCACAAGTATCCACCAAGTGATCGTAGGGAGGAACAAGCCACTGGTTCACAAGTATCCATCAAGTAATCGTAGGGAGGAACGAGTCACTGCTTCAAAAGTATCCACCAAGTAATCGTAGGGAGGAACGAGTCACTGGCTCACAAGTATACATTAAGTGATCGTAGGGAGGAACGAGTCACTGGTTCACAAGTATCCATCAAGTGATCGTAGGAAGGAACGAGTCACTGATTCACAAGTATCCACCAAGTGATCGTAGGGAGGAACGAGTCACTGGTTCACAAGTATCCAACAAGTAATCGTAGGGAGGAACGAGTCACTGGTTCACAAGTATCCACCAAGTGATCGTAGGGAGGAACGAGTCACTGGTTCACAAGTATCCACCAAGTGATCTTAGGGAGGAACGAGTCACTGGTTCATAAGCATCCATCAAGTGATCGTAGGAAGGAACGAGTCACTGGTTCACAAGTAGTTATCAAGTGATCATAGGGAGGAACGAGTCACTGGTTCACAAGTATCCATCAAGTGATCATAGGGAGGAACAAGTCACTGGTTCACAAGTATCCATCAAGTGATCATAAGGAGGAACAAGTCACTGGTTCACAAGCATCCATCATGTGATCGTAGGGAGGAAAAGTCACTGGTTCACAAGTATCCATCAAGTGATCGTATGGATTAACGAGTCACTGGTTCATAAGTATCCATCAAGTGATCGTAGGGAGTAACGAGTCACTGGTTCACAATTATCCACCAAGCGAAAGTAGGGAGTAACGAGTCACTGGTTCATAAGTATCCATCAAGTGATTGTAGGAAGGAACGAGTCACTGGTTCACAAGCATCCATCAAGTGATAATAGGGAGGAACGAGTCACTGGTTCACAAGTATGCATTAAGTGATCGTAGGAAGGAACGAGTCACTGGTTCACAAGTATCCACCAAGTGATCTTAGGGAGGAATGAGTCACTGGTTCACAATGTTCCATCAAGTGATCGTAGGAAGGAACGAGTCACTGGTTCACAAGTATCCATCAAGTGATAATAGGGAGGAACGAGTCACTGGTTCACAAGTATCCATCAAGTGATTGTAGGGAGGAACGAGTCACTGGTTCACAAGTATGCATTAAGTGACCATAGGGAGCAACGAGTCACTGGTTCACAAGTATCCATCAAGTGATTGTAGGGAGGAATGAGTCACTGGTTCACAAGTATCCATCAAGTGATTGTAGGGAGGAACGAGTCACTGGTTCACAAGTATACATTAAGTGACCATAGGGAGGAACGAGTCACTGGTTCACAAGTATCCATCAAGTGATTGTAGGGAAGAACGAGTCACTGGTTCACAAGCATCCATCAAGTGATTGTAGGGAGGAACGAGTCACTGGTTCACAAGTATCCATCAAGTGATTGTAAGGAGGAACGAGTCACTGGTTCACAAGTATCCATCAAGTGATTGTAGGGAGGAACGAGTCACTGGTTCACAAGTATCCATCAAGTGATTGTAGGGAGGAACAAGTTGCTGGTTCACAAGTATCCATCAAGTGATTGTAGGGAAGAACAATTCGCTGGTTCACAAGTATCCATCAAGTGATTGTAGGGAGGAACAATTCCCTGGTTCACAAGTATCCATCAAGTGATTGTAGGGAGGAACGAGTCACTGGTTCACAAGTATCCATCAATTGATCATAGGGAGGAACGAGTCACTGGTTCACAAGTATCCATTAAGTGGCCATAGGGAGGAACGAGTCTCTGGTTCACAAGTATCCATCAAGTGATTGTAGGGAGGAACGAGTCACTGGTTCACAAGTATCCATCAAGTGATTGTAGGGAGGAACGAGTCACTGGGTCACAAGTATCCATCAAGTGATTGTAGGGAGGAACGAGTCGCTGGTTCACAGTATCCATCAAGTGATTGTAGGGATGAACGAGTCACTGGTTCACAAGTATCCATCAAGTGATTGCAGGGATGAACGAGTCACTGGTTCACAAGTATCCATCAAGTGATTGTAGGGAGGAACGAGTCACTGGTTCACCAGTATCCATCAAGTGATTGTAGGGAGGAAAGAGTCACTGGTTCACAAGTATCCATCAAGTGATTGTAGAGAGGAACGAGTCACTGGTTCACAAGTATCCATCAAGTGATTGTAGGAACAAGTCGCTGGTTCACAGTATCCATCAAGTGATTGTAGGGATGAACGAGTCACTCGTTCACAAGTATCTATCAAGTGATTGTAGGGAGGAACGAGCCACTAGTTCACAAGTATCCATCAAGTGATTGTAGGGAGGAACAAGTCGCTGGTTCACAAGTATCCATCAAGTGACTTTATGTAGGAACAAGTCGCTGGTTCACAAGTATCCATCATGTGATTGTAGGGAGGAACAAGTCGCTTGTTCACAAGTATCCATCAAGTGACTGTAGGGAGGAACAAGTCGCTGGTTCACAAGTATCCATCAAGTGACTGCAGGGAGGAACAAGTCACTGGTTCACAAGTATCCATCAAGTGACTGTAGGGAGGAACAAGTCACTGGTTCACAAGTATCCATCAAGTGACTGTAGGGAGGAACAAGTCACTGGTTCACAAGAATCCATCAAGTGACTGTAGGGAGGAACAAGTCGCTGGTTCACAGTATCCATCATGTGACTGTAGGGAGGAACAAGTCACTCGTTCACAAGTATCCATCAAGTGACTGTAGGGAGGAACAAGTCGCTGGTTCACAAGTATCCATGAAGTGACTGTAGGGAGGAACAAGTCACTGGTTCACAAGTATCCATCAAGTGACTGTGGGGAGGAACAAGTCACTGGTTCACAAGTATCCATCAAGTGACTGTAGGGAGGAACAAGTCGCTGGTTCACAGTATCCATCAAGTGACTGTAGGGAGGAACAAGTCACTGGTTCACAAGTATCCATCAAGTGACTGTAGGGAGGAACAAGTCACTGGTTCACAAGTATCCATCAAGTGACTGTAGGGAGGAACAAGTCGCTGGTTCACAGTATCCATCAAGTGACTGTAGGGAGGAACAAGTCACTGGTTCACAAGTATCCATCAAGTGACTGTAGGGAGGAACAAGTCACTGGTTCACAAGTATCCATCAAGTGACTGTAGGGAGGAACAAGTCACTGGTTCACAAGTACCCATCAAGTGATCGTAGGGAGTAACGAGTCACTGGTTTACAAGTATCCACCAAGTGATCGTAGGGAGGAACGAGTCACTGGTTCACAAGTGTCCACCAAGTGATCTTAGGGAGTAACGAGTCACTGGTTCACAAGCATCCATCAAGTGATCATGGGGAGGAACGAGTCACTGGTTCACAAGTATCCATCAAGTGATCATAGGGAGGAACGAGTCACTGGTTCACAAGCATCCATCAAGTGATCATAGGGAGGAACGAGTCACTGGTTCACAAGTATCCATCAAGTGATCGTAGGAAGGAACGAGTCACTGGTTCACTAGTATCCATCAAGTGATCGTAGGGAGGAACGAGTCTCTGGTTCACAAGTATCCATCAAGTGATTGTAGGGAGGAACGAGTCACTGGTTCACAAGTATCCATCAAGTGATCGTAGGGAGGAACGAGTCACTGGTTCACAAGTATCCATCAAGTGATTGTAGGGAGGAACGAGTAACTGGTTCATAAGTATCCATCAATTGATCATAGGGAGGAACGAGTCACTGGTTCACAAGCATTCATCAAGTGATCGTAGGAAGGAACGAGTCACTGGTTCACAAGTATCCATCAAGTGATCATAGGGAGGAACGAGTCACTGGTTCACAAGTATCCATCAAGTGATCGTAGGGAGGAACGAGTCTCTGGTTCACAAGTATCCATCAAGTGATTGTAGGGAGGAACGAGTCACTGGTTCACAAGTATCCATCAAGTGATCGTAGGGAGGAACGAGTCACTGGTTCACAAGTATCCATCAAGTGATTGTAGGGAGGAACGAGTAACTGGTTCATAAGTATCCATCAAGTGATCATAGGGAGGAACGAGTCACTGGTTCACAAGCATTCATCAAGTGATCGTAGGAAGGAACGAGTCACTGGTTCACAAGTATCCATCAAGTGATCATAGGGAGGAACGAGTCACTGGTTCACAAGTATCCATCAAGTGATCATAGGGAGGAACGAGTCACTGGTTCACAAGTATCCATTAAGTGACCATTGGGAGGAACGAGTCACTGGTTCACAAGCATCCAACAAGTGATCGTAGGAAGGAACGAGTCACTGGTTAACAAGTATCCATCAAGTGATCATAGGGAGGAACGAGTCACTGGTTCACAAGTATCCATCAAGTGATTGTAGGGAGGAACGAGTCACTGGTTCACAAGTATCCATCAAGTGATCATAGGGAGGAACGAGTCACTGGTTCACAAGTATGCATTAAGTGACCATAGTGAGCAACGAGTCACTGGTTCACAAGTATCCATCAAGTAATTGTAGGGAGGAACGAGTCACTTTTTCACAAGTATCCATCAAGTGATTGTAGGGAGGAACGAGTCACTGGTTCACAGTATCCATCAAGTGATTGTAGGAAGGAACGAGTCACTGGCTCACAAGTATCCATCAAGTGATTGTAGGGAGGAACGAGTCACTGGTTCACAAGTATCCATCAAGTGATTGTAGGGAGGAACGAGTCACTGGTTCACAAGTATCCATCAAGTGATTGTAAGGAGGAACGAGTCACTGGTTCACAAGTATCCATCAAGTGATTGTAGGGAGGAACGAGTCACTGGTTCACAAGTATCCAAGTGATTGTAGGGAGGAACAAGTCGCTCGTTCACAAGTATCCATCAAGTGATTGTAGGGAGGAACAATTCGTTGGTTCACATGTATCCATCAAGTGATTGTAGGGAGGAACAATTCGCTGGTTCACAAGTATCCATCAAGTGATTGTAGGGAGGAACGAGTCACTGGTTCACAAGTATCCATCAAGTGATCATAGGGAGGAACGAGTCACTGGTTCACAAGTATCCATTAAGTGACCATAGGGAGGAACGAGTCACTGGTTCACAAGTATCCATCAAATGATTGTAGGCAGGAACGAGTCACTGGTTGACAAGTATCCATCAAGTGAATGTAGGCAGGAACGAGTCACTGTTTGACAAGTATCCATCAAGTGATTGTAGGGAGGAACGAGTCACTGGTTCACAAGTATCCATCAAGTGATCATAGGGAGGAACGAGTCACTGGTTCACAAGTATCCACAAATTGATCGTAGGGAGGAACGAGTCACTGTTTCACAAGTATCCACCAAGTGATCGTAGGGAGGAACAGGTCACTGGTTCACAATCATCCATCAAGTGATCGTAGGGAGGAACGAGTCACTGGTTCACAAGTATCTACCAAGTGATCGTAGGGAGGAACGAGTCACTGGTTCACAAGTATCCATCAAGTGATCGTAGGGAGGAACGAGTCACTTGTTCACAAGTATCCACCAAGTGATCGTAGGGAGGAACGAGTCACTGGTTCACAAGTATCCACCAAGTATCGTAGGGAGGAACGAGTCACTGGTTCACAAGTATCCACCAAGTGATCATAGGGAGTAACGAGTCACTGGTTCACAAGTATCCACCAAGTGATCGTAGGGAGGAACAAGCCACTGGTTCACAAGTATCCATCAAGTAATCGTAGGGAGGAACGAGTCACTGCTTCAAAAGCATCCACCAAGTAATCGTAGGGAGGAACGAGTCACTGGCTCACAAGTATACATTAAGTGATCGTAGGGAGGAACGAGTCACTGGGTCACAAGTATCCATCAAGTGATCGTAGGAAGGAACGAGTCACTGATTCACAAGTATCCACCAAGTGATCGTAGGGAGGAACGAGTCACTGGTTCACAAGTATCCAACAAGTAATCGTAGGGAGGAACGAGTCACTGGTTCACAAGTATCCACCAAGTGATCGTAGGGAGGAACGAGTCACTGGTTCACAAGTATCCACCAAGTGATCTTAGGGAGGAACGAGTCACTGGTTCATAAGCATCCATCAAGTGATCGTAGGAAGGAACGAGTCACTGGTTCACAAGTAGTTATCAAGTGATCATAGGGAGGAACGAGTCACTGGTTCACAAGTATCCATCAAGTGATCATAGGGAGGAACAAGTCACTGGTTCACAAGTATCCATCAAGTGATCATAAGGAGGAACAAGTCACTGGTTCACAAGCATCCATAATGTGATCGTAGGGAGGAAAAGTCACTGGTTCACAAGTATCCATCAAGTGATCGTATGGATTAACGAGTCACTGGTTCATAAGTATCCATCAAGTGATCGTAGGGAGTAACGAGTCACTGGTTCACAATTATCCACCAAGCGAAAGTAGGGAGTAACGAGTCACTGGTTCATAAGTATCCATCAAGTGATTGTAGGAAGGAACGAGTCACTGGTTCACAAGCATCCATCAAGTGATAATAGGGAGGAACGAGTCACTGGTTCACAAGTATGCATTAAGTGATCGTAGGAAGGAACGAGTCACTGGTTCACAAGTATCCACCAAGTGATCTTAGGGAGGAATGAGTCACTGGTTCACAATGTTCCATCAAGTGATCGTAGGAAGGAACGAGTCACTGGTTCACAAGTATCCATCAAGTGATAATAGGGAGGAACGAGTCACTGGTTCACAAGTATCCATCAAGTGATTGTAGGGAGGAACGAGTCACTGGTTCACAAGTATGCATTAAGTGACCATAGGGAGCAACGAGTCACTGGTTCACAAGTATCCATCAAGTGATTGTAGGGAGGAATGAGTCACTGGTTCACAAGTATCCATCAAGTGATTGTAGGGAGGAACGAGTCACTGGTTCACAAGTATACATTAAGTGACCATAGGGAGGAACGAGTCACTGGTTCACAAGTATCCATCAAGTGATTGTAGGGAAGAACGAGTCACTGGTTCACAAGCATCCATCAAGTGATTGTAGGGAGGAACGAGTCACTGGTTCACAAGTATCCATCAAGTGATTGTAAGGAGGAACGAGTCACTGGTTCACAAGTATCCATCAAGTGATTGTAGGGAGGAACGAGTCACTGGTTCACAAGTATCCATCAAGTGAGTGTAGGGAGGAACAAGTTGCTGGTTCACAAGTATCCATCAAGTGATTGTAGGGAAGAACAATTCGCTGGTTCACAAGTATCCATCAAGTGATTGTAGGGAGGAACAATTCCCTGGTTCACAAGTATCCATCAAGTGATTGTAGGGAGGAACGAGTCACTGGTTCACAAGTATCCATCAATTGATCATAGGGAGGAACGAGTCACTGGTTCACAAGTATCCATTAAGTGGCCATAGGGAGGAACGAGTCTCTGGTTCACAAGTATCCATCAAGTGATTGTAGGGAGGAACGAGTCACTGGTTCACAAGTATCCATCAAGTGATTGTAGGGAGGAACGAGTCACTGGGTCACAAGTATCCATCAAGTGATTGTAGGGAGGAACGAGTCGCTGGTTCACAGTATCCATCAAGTGATTGTAGGGATGAACGAGTCACTGGTTCACAAGTATCCATCAAGTGATTGCAGGGATGAACGAGTCACTGGTTCACAAGTATCCATCAAGTGATTGTAGGGAGGAACGAGTCACTGGTTCACCAGTATCCATCAAGTGATTGTAGGGAGGAAAGAGTCACTGGTTCACAAGTATCCATCAAGTGATTGTAGAGAGGAACGAGTCACTGGTTCACAAGTATCCATCAAGTGATTGTAGGAACAAGTCGCTGGTTCACAGTATCCATCAAGTGATTGTAGGGATGAACGAGTCACTCGTTCACAAGTATCTATCAAGTGATTGTAGGGAGGAACGAGCCACTAGTTCACAAGTATCCATCAAGTGATTGTAGGGAGGAACAAGTCGCTGGTTCACAAGTATCCATCAAGTGACTTTATGGAGGAACAAGTCGCTGGTTCACAAGTATCCATCATGTGATTGTAGGGAGGAACAAGTCGCTGGTTCACAAGTATCCATCAAGTGACTGTAGGGAGGAACAAGTCGCTGGTTCACAAGTATCCATCAAGTGACTGCAGGGAGGAACAAGTCACTGGTTCACAAGTATCCATCAAGTGACTGTAGGGAGGAACAAGTCACTGGTTCACAAGTATCCATCAAGTGACTGTAGGGAGGAACAAGTCACTGGTTCACAAGAATCCATCAAGTGACTGTAGGGAGGAACAAGTCGCTGGTTCACAGTATCCATCATGTGACTGTAGGGAGGAACAAGTCACTCGTTCACAAGTATCCATCAAGTGACTGTAGGGAGGAACAAGTCGCTGGTTCACAAGTATCCATGAAGTGACTGTAGGGAGGAACAAGTCACTGGTTCACAAGTATCCATCAAGTGACTGTGGGGAGGAACAAGTCACTGGTTCACAAGTATCCATCAAGTGACTGTAGGGAGGAACAAGTCGCTGGTTCACAGTATCCATCAAGTGACTGTAGGGAGGAACAAGTCACTGGTTCACAAGTATCCATCAAGTGACTGTAGGGAGGAACAAGTCACTGGTTCACAAGTATCCATCAAGTGACTGTAGGGAGGAACAAGTCGCTGGTTCACAGTATCCATCAAGTGACTGTAGGGAGGAACAAGTCACTGGTTCACAAGTATCCATCAAGTGACTGTAGGGAGGAACAAGTCACTGGTTCACAAGTATCCATCAAGTGACTGTAGGGAGGAACAAGTCACTGGTTCACAAGTACCCATCAAGTGATCGTAGGGAGTAACGAGTCACTGGTTTACAAGTATCCATCAAGTGATCGTAGGGAGGAACGAGTCACTGGTTCACAAGTGTCCACCAAGTGATCTTAGGGAGTAACGAGTCACTGGTTCACAAGCATCCATCAAGTGATCATGGGGAGGAACGAGTCACTGGTTCACAAGTATCCATCAAGTGATCATAGGGAGGAACGAGTCACTGGTTCACAAGCATCCATCAAGTGATCATAGGGAGGAACGAGTCACTGGTTCACAAGTATCCATCAAGTGATCGTAGGAAGGAACGAGTCACTGGTTCACTAGTATCCATCAAGTGATCGTAGGGAGGAACGAGTCTCTGGTTCACAAGTATCCATCAAGTGATTGTAGGGAGGAACGAGTCACTGGTTCACAAGTATCCATCAAGTGATCGTAGGGAGGAACGAGTCACTGGTTCACAAGTATCCATCAAGTGATTGTAGGGAGGAACGAGTAACTGGTTCATAAGTATCCATCAAGTGATCATAGGGAGGAACGAGTCACTGGTTCACAAGCATTCATCAAGTGATCGTAGGAAGGAACGAGTCACTGGTTCACAAGTATCCATCAAGTGATCATAGGGAGGAACGAGTCACTGGTTCACAAGTATCCATCAAGTGATCGTAGGGAGGAACGAGTCTCTGGTTCACAAGTATCCATCAAGTGATTGTAGGGAGGAACGAGTCACTGGTTCACAAGTATCCATCAAGTGATCGTAGGGAGGAACGAGTCACTGGTTCACAAGTATCCATCAAGTGATTGTAGGGAGGAACGAGTAACTGGTTCATAAGTATCCATCAAGTGATCATAGGGAGGAACGAGTCACTGGTTCACAAGCATTCATCAAGTGATCGTAGGAAGGAACGAGTCACTGGTTCACAAGTATCCATCAAGTGATCATAGGGAGGAACGAGTCACTGGTTCACAAGTATCCATCAAGTGATCATAGGGAGGAACGAGTCACTGGTTCACAAGTATCCATTAAGTGACCATTGGGAGGAACGAGTCACTGGTTCACAAGCATCCAACAAGTGATCGTAGGAAGGAACGAGTCACTGGTTAACAAGTATCCATCAAGTGATCATAGGGAGGAACGAGTCACTGGTTCACAAGTATCCATCAAGTGATTGTAGGGAGGAACGAGTCACTGGTTCACAAGTATCCATCAAGTGATCATAGGGAGGAACGAGTCACTGGTTCACAAGTATGCATTAAGTGACCATAGTGAGCAACGAGTCACTGGTTCACAAGTATCCATCAAGTAATTGTAGGGAGGAACGAGTCACTTTTTCACAAGTATCCATCAAGTGATTGTAGGGAGGAACGAGTCACTGGTTCACAGTATCCATCAAGTGATTGTAGGGAGGAACGAGTCACTGGTTCACAAGTATCCATCAAGTGATTGTAGGGAGGAACGAGTCACTGGTTCACAAGTATCCATCAAGTGATTGTAAGGAGGAACGAGTCACTGGTTCACAAGTATCCATCAAGTGATTGTAGGGAGGAACGAGTCACTGGTTCACAAGTATCCAAGTGATTGTAGGGAGGAACAAGTCGCTCGTTCACAAGTATCCATCAAGTGATTGTAGGGAGGAACAATTCGTTGGTTCACATGTATCCATCAAGTGATTGTAGGGAGGAACAATTCGCTGGTTCACAAGTATCCATCAAGTGATTGTAGGGAGGAACGAGTCACTGGTTCACAAGTATCCATCAAGTGATCATAGGGAGGAACGAGTCACTGGTTCACAAGTATCCATTAAGTGACCATAGGGAGGAACGAGTCACTGGTTCACAAGTATCCATCAAATGATTGTAGGCAGGAACGAGTCACTGGTTGACAAGTATCCATCAAGTGAATGTAGGCAGGAACGAGTCACTGTTTGACAAGTATCCATCAAGTGATTGTAGGGAGGAACGAGTCACTGGTTCACAAGTATCCATCAAGTGATCATAGGGAGGAACGAGTCACTGGTTCACAAGTATCCATTAAGTGACCATAGGGAGGAACGAGTCACTGGTTCACAAGTATCCATCAAGTGATCATAGGGAGGAACGAGTCACTGGTTCACAAGTATCCATCAAGTGATCATAGGGAGGAACGAGTCACTGGTTCACAAGTATCCATTAAGTGACCATAGGGAGGAACGAGTCACTGGTTCACAAGTATCCATCAAATGATTGTAGGCAGGAACGAGTCACTGGTTGACAAGTATCCATCAAGTGATTGTAGGGATGAACGAGTCACTGGTTCACAAGTATCCATCAAGTGATTGTAGGGATGAACGAGTCACTGGTTCACAAGTATCCATCAAGTGATTGTAGGGAGGAACGAGTCACTGGTTCACAAGTATCCATCAAGTGATTGTAGGGAGGAACAAGTCACTGGTTCACAAGTATCCATCAAGTGATTGTAGGGAGGAACGAGTCACTGGTTCACAAGTATCCATCAAGTGATTGTAAAAACAAGTCGCTGGTTCACAGTATCCATCAAGTGATTGTAGGGATGAACGAGTCACTGATTCACAAGTATTCATCAAGTGATTGTAGGGAGGAACAAGTCGCTGGTTCACAAGTATCCATCAAGTGACTGTAGGGAGGAACAAGCCACTGGTTCACAAGTATCCATCAAGTGACTAGGGAGGAACAAGTCACTGGTTCACAAGTATCCATCAAGTGACTGTAGGGAGGAACAAGTCACTAGTTCACAAGTATCCATCAAGTGACTGTAGGGAGGAACAAGTCACTGGTTCACAGTATCCATCAAGTGACTGTAGGGACTAACAAGTCGCTGGTTCACAAGTATCCATCAAGTGACTGTAGGGAGGAACAAGTCACTGGTTCACAAGTATCCATCAAGTGACTGTAGGGAGGAACAAGTCACTGGTTCACAAGTATCCATCAAGTGACTGTAGGGAGGAACAAGTCACTGGTTCACAGTATCCATCAAGTGACTGTAGGGAGGAACAAGTCGCTGGTTCACAAGTATCCATCAAGTGACTGTAGGGAGGAACAAGTCACTGGTTCACAAGTATCCATCAAGTGACTGTAGGGAGGAACAAGTCACTGGTTCACAAGTATCCATCAAGTGACTGTAGGGAGGAACAAGTCACTGGTTCACAAGTATCCATCAAGTGACTGTAGGGAGGAACAAGTCACTGGTTCACAAGTATCCATCAAGTGACTGTATGGAGGAACAAGTCACTGGTTCACAAGTATCCATCAAGTGACTGTAGGGAGGAACAAGTCACTGGTTCACAAGTATCCATCAAGTGACTGTAGGGAGGAACAAGTCACTGGTTCACAAGTATCCATCAAGTGACTGTAGGGAGGAACAAGTCACTGGTTCACAAGTATCCATCAAGTGACTGTATGGAGGAACA